>NC_064640.1:29556748-29859778 GCF_023864345.2 Schistocerca serialis cubense
CTTTACGGAAAGCTAGGGATAAGAATCCGCCTGGTGCCCGTCATCCATAATTCGCAGGACACCAGGTAAGAAAAGTGCAAGCTGAAATTCGGTGGAGCGATGTTTTCTAAAAGTGAGCTAATTTGTGCACAGAAAGTTTTCTGTCTTAAGGGAACTTATTACATCCGAAAAATTCTGCACCAACCGACGTGAAAGATATTGGCCTGTAATCCTGCGGATCCTTTCCTTTAGCTTTCTTATATACAGGGGTCTTGTTCACTTTTCCTCTCTCGCTTGGACTTTACGCTGGGCGAGAGATTCGCCATAAATTCCCAATATGTAAGGTGCCCATGCCGTACAATATTGTTTGTAAAATCGATCTGGGATTTCATCTGGGCCGGTGATTTAATTTTTTTCAACTCTTTGAGTTGCTTCTCTACACCTGGGGTGCATATTACTATCTCCTCAACACTGGAATCTGTTCGAGGCTCAAACGACGGTATGTTTGTATGATTTCCATGCCTGATCGATTTCTTAAATGCGGGATTTAAAACTCCACCTTTCCTTTTCCTGTCTTCTATTGCCACACCAGGTTGGCCAACGAGTGACTGAACAGGAGCCATTGGCCCTAGTAAAGATTTTACGTAGGATCATTTTCTCTAGTTCTCGGCAAGATATCCTCCTGAGGTGTCATGGTGGTAGTAGCTGCGTGCTTCGTGCATCAAAGCCTCTACCAAATTTTCCTGTTGTCATTAATTCCGTTTGCCTTTGAACCGAGAGTCCGACGGTCTTTGGTTTCTCAGAACCTTCCGAATATCGTTGTTAAACCACAGTGGGTATTTTCCATCATTAATTAACTTCCTCGGCACATACTTCCTACTGCACGATTTCCAATCCGTTTCAACTCTGCCCGCAATTCCTCTACGTCCGTCACACTGGAACTGAATTGTGCCCATTCATTGTGTAGCGGAACAAAACAATAGGAGAATTTGAAGCAGAAGTCAGAGCCTAGAATCGTAATGGAGCCAGAGCCAGACATAAGACACTGCTCATTGATCTGCGTAATCAGCTCACGTGTCGTCAGACCAGGAGCGCCCGACGTCGCGTAATCGACACAATCTGCCGACCTACTGCTGGTTACGCCACACCTTCCAGACATCGACACGCTTCAGACGCTTCCTCACGAACCAGAAACACCACTCTTACTGTGGAATAAACAGAGGGAAGCAGTATTTAACCATGGCCCAACCAGCTCGTCATCGTTTGAGTAGCTGGGCAGTACGTGACCCCCAATCTGAGTCAGTCTGGGCCGTCTCCATAACTCTAACGCAACCTGGTCGTGAAGCAACGACCGCCACCTGTCTGCCCACACTGAGCAGCCAAAACCGCGCCAGCCGCTCGCCCTTAATATCCAGTCGTTGATCCACAGATCTACATCTACATCTAAATCTACATTTATACTCCGCAATCCACCCAACGGTGTGTGGCGGAGGGCACCTTACGTGCCACTGTCATTACCTCCCTTTCCTGTTCCAGTCGCGTATGGTTCGCGGGAAGAACGACTGCCGGAAAGCCTCCGTGAGCGCTCGAATCTCTCTTATTTTGTATTCGTGATCTCCTCGGGAGGTATAAGTACGGGGAAGCTATATATTCGATACCTCATCCGGAAACGCACCCTCTCGAAACCTGGACAGCAAGCTACACCGCGATGCAGAGCACCTGTCTTGCTGAGTCTGCCACTTGAGGTTGCTAAACATCTCCGTAACGCTATCAGGGTTACCAAATAACCCTGTGACGAAACGCGCCGCTCTTCTTTGGATCTTCTCTATCTCCTCTGTCAACCCGACCTGGTACGGATCCCACACTGATGAGCAATATTCAAGTATAGGTCGAACGAGTGTTTTGTAAGCCACATCCTTTGTTGATGGACTACATTTTCTAAGGACTTTCCCAATGAATCTCAACCTGGCATCCGCCTTACCAACAATTAATTTTATATTATCATTCCACTTCAAACCGTTCCGTACGCATACTCCCAGATATTTTACAGAAGTAACTGCTGCCAGTGGTTTGTTCTCCTATCATATAATCATACAATAAAGGATCCTTCTTTCTATGTATTCGCAATACATTACTTTTGTCTATGTTAAGGGTCAGTTGCCACTCCCTGCACCAAGTGGCTATCCGCTGCAGATCTTCCTGCATTTCGCTGCAGTTTTCTAATGCTGTAATTTCTCTGTATACTACAGAATCATCCGCGAAAAGCCGCATGAAACTTCCGACACTATCTACTAGGTCATTTATATATATATTGTGAAAAGCAATGGTCCCAGAACACTCTCCTGTGGCACGCCAGAGGTTACTTTAACGTCTGTAGACGTCTCTCCATTGAGAACAACATGCTGTGTCCTGTTTGCTAAAAACTCTTCAATCCAACCACACAGCTGGTCTGATATTCCGTAGGCTCTTACTTTGTTTATCAGGTGACAGTGCGGAACTGTTTCGAACGCCTTCCGGAAGTCAAGGAAAATGGCATCTACCTGGGAGCCTGTATCTAATATTTTCTGGGTCTCATGAACAAATAATGCGAGTTGGGTCTCACACGGTCGCTGTTTCCGGAATCCATGTTGATCCCTACAGAAATGACATGATACGCGAGCAAAAAACATGTTCTAAAATTCTACAACAGATCGATGTCAGAGATATAGGCCTATAAAATGGCTCTGAGCACTATGGGACTCAACTACTGAGGTCATCAGTCCCCTAGAACTTAGAACTACTTAAACCTAACTAACCTAAGGACATCACACACATCCATGCCCGAGGCAGGATTCGAACCTGCGACCGCCTAGAACCACTCAGCCACTCCAGACGGCTATAGGCCTATAGTTTTGCGCATCTACTCGACGACCCTTCTGGAAAAGTGCAACTACCTGTGCTCTTTTCCAATAATTTGGAACCTTCCGCTCCTTAGAGACTTGCGGTACACGGTTGTTAGAAGGGGGCAAGTTCTTCGCGTACTCTGTGTAAAATCGAACTGGTATCCCGTCAGGTCCAGTGGACTTTCCTCTTTCGAGTGATTTCAGTTGCTTTTCTATTCATTGAACACTTATTTCGATGTCAACCATTGTTTCGTTCGTGCGAGGATTTAGAGAAGGAACTTCAGTGCGGTCTTCCTCTGTGAAACAGCTTTGGAAAAAGGTGTTTAGTACTTCAGCTTTACGCGTGTCATCCTCTGTATCGATGCCATTATCATGCCAGCGTGCCTGGATATGCTGTTTCGATCCACTTATCGATTTATTGTAAGATCAAAACTTCCTAGGATCGACTCGACCAACGCCATCTCCGGGTCGCCGGAAACTCGGCGGCCTGCGGTAAAGACAGATGACGATTCTGGCTGGCCTTGCTCTCCAACGCAGCCGTATCAACAGTCAAAGACTCGTGCGGCATCCATGGCATCGTCGCCGAGTCACTGACGGGGTCGACACTCCACTGAGTAAGCAGCTCACTTCTCTATCCCACTGGCCGTGTCGACTCCTGCCGCTCAGCGCACAATACTACGTGAAGAAGGAGATGCAATGACTGCACTAGGCGAATGGAATAATTAAAGATTTGTTTATGTTAATGTAGGATTCAAATTGATTGAATAAAGGACTGTGTATATGTCCACCGATGGTCTACCTGTCGCTCTCCACACGTCTCCCCTTTCCCCTAAATCATGTATGGACTTTACCACGCCCGCAGGACTTGATCCCATTCTGAAAAGCAATAACTGTTTGGCTTCGTTTTTTTCACAAATACACCAATTCCACTACAATTGTGTATTTGGGATGCTAACAACTGTATATCTGCACCTCCTATCACAAATACTCTCCTCACAAAATGACTCATATGGCACTCGTGACTATGGGACTTAACTGCTGAGGTCATCAGTCCCCTAGAAAGTAGAACTTCTTAAACCTAACTAGCCTAAGGACATTATACACATCCATGCCCGAGGCAGGATTCGAACCTGTGACCGTAGCGGTCGTGCGGTTCCAGACTGTAGCGCCCAGAACCGCTCGGCCACAACGGCCGGCACTCTCCTCACATTATGGATTCATTTATTAATCTTCATAGCAATCGCCCTTATGATGACATAATGAACACAATCCCTGTCTTTATACTCACACTGTCGATAGGTTCAGACTTGTTGGTACATGAAAGGTCTGAAACATTTCCATTACGTGTGGGCCTGTGGAGCTAGCTGTTCATCATACTTTTCAGAAAAGTGTTCAAAAGTTCTTTGCAAAACTGCCTGTCAAAATCTCTTGCAAATAAATCTATAGATGTCCAAGGCTGAAGTTGCCTCCAAAGAATACTGCAAGATCTGGATATATCTATGCTACTGAAGGTACACTTTCTTTGAAGGACTCTAACTCTGTCATGGCAGAATTGAGTCACCGGAAAAAATTCAATAATTAACTTGATTTCACCTAGACCTGTTATATGATAACTTCTCAGTCACTCCCATATTCTATCTGAATATAGACAATATTTTTTTTTGATTGCGAGGGGAATTCCTCCTATGGCTTCTAATCCGTCTTTCCGATAAACGTTCCATGCCTCGATAAATGATGTCTACTTCGGATTTCAGCCACCTCTCGGTCCTTAGAAGAATTTGAGTGCTCAAATTTCCGTGAGGGTAGTAAATTCGAGAAATTTGTTACGATTACTCCAACAATTCACTGATAAAACTTTGACAGTCGAAGTGTCTTTGTTCTGTACGTGGTCTAATTTCGCTATCTGCATCCTGAGTCGCAAGTGCCGGCCGTAGTGGCAGAGCTGTTCTAGGCGCTACAGTCTGGTACCGCGCGACCGCTACGATCGCAGGTTGGAATCCTGCCTCGGGCATGGACGTGTGTGATGTCCTTAGGTTAGTTAGGTTTATGTAGTTCTAAATTCTAGGGGACTGATGGCTTTGGAAGTTAAGTCCCATGGTGTTCAGAGCAATTTGACACTTTTTTTTGTGTCGCAAGTGTTCATCACAGTACCTCTATCACCTAACCTAAAAAAGAAAGAAGACCTTTTACATACCTCAAGAACTCTGCAACCCTAGTATCTGCTTCCATTGCCTATTGTACCCCTTACCTATCACAGGGAAAGCTACATTTCCACACCCGATACCGCAGGTATAGAAATCTGCAGCCAAGACCGTCACAGAGTCGACGAAGCATTTAGTTTAAACACTATACTCTGCTCCACATCAAACAAACCCAATCATCTATGGGAACAATGCTACAAACTGCGAGCTTTGCTGGCACCCCGTGTGCCAGGCCATCTGCCTTCACCACTTCCGCCAGCCTCCTGTTGAACTGAGGACAACCTCAGAACCCAATAGATATGTGTCATTGGTGGCGACGTGGGTCAGAACTGCACGACCAATAGCCTCAGGCCTGGCCCCCTCCACCTCTCGGACGAGACTCCTCCTGGCAGACATACCAAGTGCACACTGGCTTTCCTCCTGGTCCTGGACGCTATTTTCTTGAGAGGCTCCGTAATGCACCTAACACTGGAGCTCCCTATAGCTAGTAAACTCCTACCCATGTGTGTCTGCAAGGTCCTGCTAAATGAGCGGCCACCTGCTCACTCGGGGTTAATGGGCTAGGCCAGACGACAAGCCTCCACAGTCGTTTCCCAACTAGGGCGACGCGAATGAGTTTCTTCCTGCCACATACCGTGAGGTGAGGCAGATCCGCTGCTTTGGGTAGACTGGAAGGTGCATCGGTATCAGAGCCTGTGAGCGAAAAAAGCGACCCTCAGGGGATCCATGCGACGCCCCTGTTCTCCGCCACCGCTACATCCCGAGGCGGCAGATGGAAGACAGCTGACAGTAACCAAAAGCTCCTTCAGCTGTTCATGAACTGCGACCAGCTCCTCCCGCGTCCTCACAAGGTATGGACACATCCTATTCATCAAAGCAAGACTAACTTAAGAAGTAAACAATAAATCACACAGACATACCTAAAGATACAGCTTGCTACCCTCCTGACGCGTCATCAATGGAAGCAGACTCCTTAATGCACTGTGCAGCTGGTAGTTCAAAGGAAATAGCAACTGTATCACAGACTACGTGACTCTACTCTTGAAAATAACAAAAACGTGAGATTACATCACCCTAATAGAAAAACTTGCATGGAATTTAAGAAATAAACTGCCGAGAAAATGCACAAAAAGCTAAATACGTATCATGGAGCTCCACAGAAGTATATCTGGCGACAATTAGAACTAATTAGTTGGTTCAAGCAGCAGTGTTGTCATTCTTGTACAGAGTGAAGGGTTGGCTGAGAAGGGATTTATTTACAAATGAAAGCTCCCTTCACAGCGTATATTTACATGCTGTTAACGACGAAATAGCAGAATAAAGAGATAGGTGGAAACAGCATGAAGATAGAAGCGGGAAACCCTGAACTACGAGCCGAAAGCAAGGAGAGGCACAGAGCGCCCAAGGAGACAATGAACATAAGATTTGGGACAGCGGTACAGGTAATGCTAAACCACCGCATGGAAGACGACGATTATTGTTGTTGTTGTTTCCACTGTTCTGACGTTTCTTAAGTTATATTTTGTTATTATTAACACTAGCCTTCATATCTAGGATATCATCTGCCCATGTACTTCAACAGCTTTCTGTATATGCCCTTGTCTGAAAACTATCATGACATGATAAACTGTAGAGAACATTTTAATTTCTTGAAAAGACTATTTGTATATACAGGGCGGTCCCTTGATCGTGACCGGGCCAAATATCTCACGAAATAAGCGTCAAACGAAAAAAACCACAAAGAACGAAAATTGTCTAGCCTGAAGGGGGAAACCAGATGGCGTTATCTACATGTCGCTGCCATAGGTCAAATGGATATCAACTGCGTTTTTTTTAAAAATAGGGGACCCTATTATTTATTAATATAAATATGAATGTCTTACTAGGACCACTTTTTTCGCTTTGTGGATGATGGCGCTGTCATAGTCACAAACATATGGCTCACAATTTTAGACGAACAGTTGGTAACAGGTAGGTTTTTTAAATTAAAATACAGAACGTAGGTACGTTTGAACATTTTATTTCGGTTGTTCCACTGTGATACATCTACCTTTGTGAACTTATCATTTCTGAGAACATTTGATGTTACAGCGTGATTACCTATAGCTGGCCGGAGTGGCCGAGCGGTTCTAGGCGCTATAGTCTGGAACCGCGCGACCGCTACGGTCGCAGGTTCGAATCCTGCCTCGGGCGTGGATGTGTGTGATGTCCTTAGGTTAATTAGGTTTAAGTAGTTCTAAGTCTAGGAGGCTGATGACCTCAGATGTGAAGTCCCATAGGGCTCAGAGCCATTTGAACCATTTGATTACCTGTAAATACCACATTCATGCAATAAATGCTCAAAATGATGTCCGTCAGGAAATCAGAATACAGTGCATCATTTAGATTGCCATTGATAAAATGGGGGCCAATTATCCTTCCTCCCATAATGCCGCCCCATATATTAACACGCCAAGGTAGCTCATGTTCCACTTGTCGCAGCCATCATGGATTTTCCGCTGCCCAATAGTGCATATTATCCCGGTTTACGTTACCGCTGTTGGTGAATGACACTTCGTCGCTAAATAGAACGAGTGCAAAAAATCTGTCATAGTCCCGTAATTTCTCTTGTGCCCAGTGGCAGAACTGTACACGACGTTCAAAGTCGTCGCCATGCAATTCCTGGTGCACAGAAATATGGTACGGGTGCAGTCGATGTTGATGTAGCATTCTCAGCACCGGCGTTTTTGAGATTCCCGATTCTCGCGCAATTTGTCTGCTACTGATGTGTCGGATTAGCCGCGACAGCAGCTAAAACACCTACTAGGGCATCATCATTTGTTGCAGGTCGTGGTTGACGTTTCACATGTGGCTGAACACTTCCTGTTTCCTTAAATAACGTAACTATCCGGCGAACGTTCCGGACACATGTATGATGTCGTCCAGGATACCGAGCAACATACATAGCACACGCCCGTTGGGCATTTTGATCACAATAGCCATACATCAACACGAATCGACCTTTCCCGCTATTGGTAAGCGGTCCATTTTAACACGGGTAATGTATCAAGAAGCAAATATCGTCCGCACTGGCGGAATGTTACGTGATACCACGTACTTACACGTTTGTGACTATTACAGCGCCGTCTATCACAAAGCGAAAAACTTCCAGCTAAAACATTCATATTTCTTTACGTACTACACGAATATGAAATTAAAAAATGGGGGTTCCTATTTAAGAAAACACAGTTGATATCCGTTTGACCTATGGCAGCGCCATATACCGGGTCAACCATAGCGCCATCTGGTTTCCCCCTTCAAGCTAGAAGAGTTTCGTTCTTTGTAGTTTTATCGTTTGATGCCTATTTCCTGATATATTTGGCCCGGTCACTATCAATGGACCACCCTGTGTACTGCTGGTAATTTGCCGTTAAATTTTACGTTGGTTTACGCATGTAGTAGAATTGCATTACATATACGTTTATGCTATACTGAAAATTGGGTGTTGAATACTAATTTGTAATTAGATACTATATAGGTGGTCTTAGAGCGGATGGTTACAATTAAAGTGTACGCACTGACAGAAGTCCAGTGTGGGGCTGTAATTATCGTATAGCAGCTTAACTTCTTAGATATTCAAAAGCGTTAATGTGGGAGCGATTTACGTTGGAAAAATTTAGCTCCAATTTTGACTTCCAGGTGCAAATCTGGCGTTATGAATGCAACAAGAACGTACTAAAATGTTTCCATATGTACTGGAGAGAACGGGACGCCGGAGCAAGAAGTCAAAAAAGTGATGAACATATAATCTTGATTTAATTGCTAACCGCCACTTACACAATTTGTTCATTAGGAACAGTGAAGACATCGGCGAGATCCTACACCCGTAAACGACGGGATGGACAGATGCTCGCAGCAGTTCCGTTCGAACCTGAGCAACGTATTCTTGTTTACTGGCCTTCAGATCAGGTAGAGACCGAAAGTGTCCCAGGTAAATGCATCCTTTTGGATATCCGCAGAGCCGAAGGTCACATTGATTGAGATCGGGTGATCTTGCGGGCCATTCATCCTGAAACCTCTGGAGATAACATTTCCGTGGAACGTTGCTGTAGGCAGATATTTCACTGGGCGAGCTACGTGAGGTGATGCCCCATCTTGCATGAAAACAGTAGTTTCCACACAGATTCCCTAATCCAAGGCAGGATTCGCGTGCTGTACAGGGAAGTCTCGATAACGTGGAGCGTCACGGTAGACCTGAGAGACACTCTGGGTGTATGCTCTTGAAAGCACAACGGACTGAGACTATAGGTGCTTATGAATCCACAACTGCCATTTGGCAAGAAGGCAGCTTGGAGGAGGAGGTATTCAGACAGTTACACTTTGCGTATATGCAGTAGGTTTGACCAGCTGTCAGAGTTTACTGGAGAGGAGCCTCTTGTAGCTGTAGGTGTAGGGAACATGTAGCAGTCCTCAGAAGTTAGGAGGTCTAGGTCAGTTGCAAAGTCTAGTAGAAAGAAGAAAGTTCTGCTTCTATGTAGTTCGCACAGCAGAGATGTGAGCCAGCAGTTGTAGGAGGTCTTGGGAAGTGAGTAGCAGGTCACCAGCATCATCTAGCCTAGTGCAGCGTTGGCTCAGGTTATAGGGGAGTTATGTAGGAATTTTACGAAGAAGGATCAGGTAGTGAAAGTGGGCGGAGCAGGGAACAATCTTAATAGGGACGGGGAATATGATGTAGGTGGCAACATGATAAAGATAGCTATTAGATCTACATCTACATCTACATAATTACTCTGCAATTCACACTTAAGTGCCTGGCAGAGGGTACATCGAACCATTTTCATACCACTTCTCTACCATTCAACTCTCGAATGGCGCATGGGAAAAAGGAACACCTAAATCTTTCCGTTCGAGCTCTAATTTCTCTTATTTTATTATTATGATCATTTCTCCCTACGTAGATGGGTGTCAACAAAATATTTTCGCATTCGGAAGAGAATGTTGGTGATTGAAATTTCGCAAATAGATATCGCTGCAAAGAAAACCGCCTTTGTTTCAGCGACTGCCACACCAACTCGCGTATCATATCAGTGACACTCCCACCCCTATTGCGCGATAACAAGAAACGAGCTGCCCTTCTTTGCACTATTTCGATATCCTCCGTCAACCCCACCTGGTAAGGATCCCACACGGCGCAGCAATATTTCAGCAGAGGACGGACAAGTGTAATGTAGGCTGTCTCTGAAGTGGGTTTTGCCGCATCTTCTAAGTGTTCTGCCAACAAAGTGCAGTCTTCGTTTCGCCTTCCCCACAATATTATCTAATATTATCTATGTGGTCTTTCCAATGTAAGTTGTTCGTAATTGTAATTCCTAGGTACCAAAATGTTCAAATGCATGTGAAATCTTATGGGACTTAAGTGATAAGGTCGTCAGTCGCTAAGCTTACACACTACTTAACCTAAATAATACTAAGGACCAACACACACACATGCCCGAGGGAGGACTCGAACCTTCGCCAGGACCAGCCGCACAGTCCATAATTCCTAGGTATTTAGTCGAATTGACAGCCCTTAGATTTGTGCGATTTATCGTATACCCAAAATTTATCGGATTTTTTTAGTACCCATGTGGATGACCTCGCACTTTTCTTTGTTTAGTGCCAATTGCCACTTTTCGCAGCATACAGAAATTCTCTCTAGATAATATTGTAATTGGAATTGATCGTCTGATGATTTTACTAGACGGTAAATCACGGCGTGCAAACAGTCTAAGGGTGCTGCTCAGATTATCACCTAGATCATTTATGTAAATCAGGAACAGCAGAGGACCCATGACATTACCTTGCGGAACGCCAGATATCAGTTATGTTCTACTCGATAATTTACCGTCCATCCCTACGAACTGTAACCTCTCAGAGAGGAAATCAGGAATCCAGTCACACAACCGAGACGATACTCCATATGCACGCAATTTTATTAATAGTCGATTGTGAGGAACGGTATCAAAAGCCTTCTGGAAATCTAGAAATATGGAAACGATATGAGATCCCTTGTCGACAGCACTCATTACTTCTTGGGAATAAAGAGCTAGCTGTGTTGCACAAGAGCGATATTTTCTGAATCCGTGTTGGTTATGTATCAATAAGTCATTTTCTTCAAGGTGATTCATAATGTTCGAGTACAGTATATGCTCCAAAATCCTACTGCAAATTGAGGTCGGTTATATGGGTTTGTTATTCAATGGGTTACTCCTATTTCCTATCTTGAATATTGGTGTGACCTGTGCTACTTTCCAGTCTTTAGGAACAGACCTTTCGTCAAGTGAGCGGTTGTGTATGATTGCTAAGAAGGGCGCTATTGTGTCTGCATACTCTGAAAGGAGTATACCATCTGGACCAGAAGACTTGCCTTTCTTAAGGGATTTGAGTTGTTTCGCAACACCTAAGATATCTACTTTAATTCTGGAATATTTAATTCGTCTTCTTTCGTGAAGGAATTACGGATAACTGTATTTCCATCGCTATCGCGCAGTGATGGTATTGACTGTTTTTTTTCCGCTGGTGTACTTTACATACGACTACAATCTCTTTGGGTTTTCTACCATATTTTGAGACAATGTTTCATTGTGGAAACTATTAAAAGCATCTCGCATTGACGTCCGCACTAAATTTCGAGCTTCGGTGAAACTTAGCCAGTCTTGGGGATTTTGCGTTCTTCTGAATTTGGCATGGAACAGTGTTCTGACGTGTTTTGTTGTTCCAAGGTGGATTAGTCCCATCTTCCTATCTCTTATTAACTTGTGCGGTATGAATCTATCTATTGCTGTCGATACTGTATCTTTGAATTTGAGCCATATCTGGTCTACACTTACATAATTAGCTTGGAAGGAATGGAGACTCTCTTTTAGGAAGGCATCAAGCGAATTTTTATCTGCAGCTTTAAATAGATATATTTTGCGCTTATTTTTAGTGGTTGTAGTTAATATGGGTCTGAGCCTCGCTACAATGACTTTGTGTACGCTAATCCAGGTATCCGTCATGACGCTCTCTATTAGATCAGGATTATTTGTGGCTAAGAGGTCATGTGTGTTTCCGCAACCATTTAAAATTCGTGTGGGCTCGTGATCTAATTGTTCGAAGTAATTATCAGAGAAAGCATTTAGTACTATTTCGGAAGTTGTTTTCTGTCCAGCACGGGCTTTTTACATTCATTTTTGCCACAAGTCGAGGGTAGATTGAAGTCTCCACCAACTGTATGAGTGGGATACTTATTTGTAATGAGATTCAAGTTTTCTTTGAACCGTTCAGCTATTATATCATCTGAGTCGGAGGGTCGGTAGAAGGAGCCAATTATTATTTTGGTACAGCTGTTGAGTCTATTCTCTACTCATAGTAATTCGCAGCAACTATCTATTTCAACTTCACTACAAGATAAACTACTACCAAGAGACACATACACACGACCGCCTACTTTATTTAATCTCCCAATGACAAACAATCCCACCCTCTGCGCTTGTCCGGACCACTCAGGTTGACCGGCCACTGCCGCAACGGGCGAGGCCGCCCTTGCTGGCTCAGAAGTACTTTTAGTAGTGGGCAGTACCTCAAACCTGTCACGGAGGCGTAAGGGTACAGCCTTGCGGCCAGCACCAACTTTCGCCTTCCGCTCAGGGATTCGCGACCCCGCCACGGTTCGCCATCACCGTCAGGCAAGAGTCGACCATCAGGGACGTCCGATCTCGAGGGCGCAATGGCATCAGAGATCCCAGGCGATGCTACAGGTTCCAGAGGCACCAAAGCGCTCGCCTCGAGTGTCCCACTGCCACCGCGGCCCAGGGCAACAGCCTAGATCCTGTCGACCAGGGCCAACACAGCTTCCAGCTGTTTACGGACGGTGGCCAATTCCCCCCGAATCCGTACACAAGAGGCGCAGTCCCTATCCATCACTAACAATTTTTTTCCTCTCCTATACCTCACAAGCGGTTCAAATGGTTCAAATGGCTCTGAGCACTATGGGACTTAACTTCTGATGTCATCAGTGCCCTGGAACTTAGAACTACTTAAACCTAACCAAGCTAAGGACATCACACACATCCATGCCCGAGACAGGATTCGAACCTGCGACCGTAGCGGTCGCGCGGTTCCAGACTGTAGCGCCTAAAACCGCTCGGCCACTCCGGCCTGCTCAAGCGGTTCAAAACAAACAGATGACTGACGACTATGCGAATTTACACTAGTCAGGTACTAAAAAGCGATGCTACAATTCTCAAATACCACAATACGCCCGAAATTTGTGAATTAAACTACGCAAGTACCGAAAAACACGTAAAGAAATTACGAATTAAACTATGAAACAAATAAGTGAGCTAAGAGTACGACTTGCTGCTGGCTGCTGGAGGCACTAATGTGCATTTCGTGCAACTGTTTCAGCGTCATGATCGGCCTCATCTTAATACGGCTATTAGGCGCGTTAACATGGGGCTGGAGAAGGCACTGATGGCGGAGGGCATGGGTCACATTTCAGTGGTGCCAGTTGAGGCTAACAGTATGGGAGGGGACACTGCCAAAGTTTATAGTTAACAGTGCAGTAGGTGGTGGTGGGATAACTCATGGAAAAATTCCTATAGTAGTTGGTGTTAGAGCTGCACTTTTCTTTTGAAGTCAGCTGATAGGTATACCTGCTTAAAGGAAGTCCCTCTAACTAAGGGCCCACCTTCAGAAGACGACTTGTCTCCAAGCAGAGAAGGAATTAGCATATTTCATGAAAATATAAGAGGTATTAGAGATAAAGTTAATGAACTGCTTATAGATGTTGACTCTGAAATTTTTGATATATCGGAGCACCACTTACGTAATTTGACAATTCAGGAGGCTTCCTTTATCAGGATACAGATTAGCCGGCTGTTTCTCAAGAAGTTCCTTGTGGTATTCCATTTGAGTCAGTAAACGTATCACGGCACTGAGCTGAAGAGATATTTGAGTGTTGTGTAGGAGCAGTAGAATTTAGTGAAACTAAACATTTAATTGTTGTTTATAGGTCCCCTAACTCGAACTTCAGACCATTTCTGCTCAAACTAGAGAGGGTTCTTGAATAACTGTATAATAAGTACCAGAAATTAGTTACACGTAGTGATTTCAATATTAATTTTGTATATGACTGTGCAACAAAGATGATGTTCGTAGATCTCCTAAATTCATATGATCTGATGCAGACTGTCTTTTTCCCAACTAGGATGCAGGAGAACAGTAGCACAGCCATAGACAATTTTTTTATTTATTCTTCATTAATAGATGGGCATTCTGTTAGTAAAAGAGTGAAAGGCCCTTCAGACCATGCTGCACAGATTTTAACACTGAAAGGCTACTCAAACAAATGTCACATACACTCCTGGAAATGGAAAAAAGAACACATTGACACCGGTGTGTCAGACCCACCATACTTGCTCCGGACACTGCGAGAGGGCTGTACAAGCAATGATCACACGCACGGCACAGCGGACACACCAGGAACCGCGGTGTTGGCCGTCGAATGGCGCTAGCTGCGCAGCATTTGTGCACCGCCGCCGTCAGTGTCAGCCAGTTTGCCGTGGCATACGGAGCTACATCGCAGTCTTTAACACTGGTAGCATGCCGCGACAGCGTGGACGTGAACCGTATGTGCAGTTGACGGACTTTGAGCGAGGGCGTATAGTGGGCATGCGGGAGGCCGGGTGGACGTACCGCCGAACTGCTCAACACGTGGGGCGTGAGGTCTCCACAGTACATCGATGTTGTCACCAGTGGTCGGCGGAAGGTGCACGTGCCCGTCGACCTGGGACCGGACCGCAGCGACGCACGGATGCACGCCAAGACCGTAGGATCCTACGCAGTGCCGTAGGGGACCGCACCGCCACTTCCCAGCAAATTAGGGACACTGTTGCTCCTGGGGTATTGGCGAGGACCATTCGCAACCGTCTCCAGGAAGCTGGGCTACGGTCCCGCACACCGTTAGGCCGTCTTCCGCTCACGCCCCAACATCGTGCAGCCCGCCTGCAGTGGTGTCGCGACAGGCGTGAATGGAGGGACGAATGGAGACGTGTCGTCTTCAGCGATGAGAGTCGCTTCTGCCTTGGTGCCAATGATGGTCGTATGCGTGTTTGGCGCCGTGCAGGTGAGCGCCACAATCAGGACTGCATACGACCGAGGCACACAGGGCCAACACCCGGCATCATGGTGTGGGGAGCGATCTCCTACACTGGCCGTACACCACTGGTGATCGTCGAGGGGACACTGAATAGTGCACGGTACATCCAAACCGTCATCGAACCCATCGTTCCAGCATTCCTAGACCGGCAAGGGAACTTGCTGTTCCAACAGGACAATACACGTCCGCATGTATCCCGTGCCACCCAACGTGCTCTAGAAGGTGTAAGTCAACTACCCTGGCCAGCAAGATCTCCGGATCTGTCCCCCATTGAGCATGTTTGGGACTGGATGAAGCGTCGTCTCACGCGGTCTGCACGTCCAGCACGAACGCTGGTCCAACTGAGGCGCCAGGTGGAAATGGCATGGCAAGCCGTTCCACAGGACTACATCCAGCATCTCTACGATCGTCTCCATGGGAGAATAGCAGCCTGCATTGCTGCGAAAGGTGGATATACACAGTACTAGTGCCGACATTGTGCATGCTCTGTTGCCTGTGTCTATGTGCCTGTGGTTCTGTCAGTGTGATCATGTGATGTATCTGACCCCAGGAATGTGTCAATAAAGTTTCCCCTTCCTGGGACAATGAATTCACGGTGTTCTTATTTCAATTTCCAGGAGTGTATATTTACAAACTATGTAGGAAAGTTACTCCAACAGAAATAGAAGGTTTTTTAAACCTCGTCATGGAACAAAGTGGCAGAATGTTTATAGTGCCGACAACATAGATGACAAATATAATGCTTTCCTTAAGGGGCTCCGGAACGCCCTATACTTGCAATGTTAAAATAACGCTCATAAATTACATCTTTCCTCACAAAGTATTTGAGGTAGGAAGTTGAACTTTTTACAGATTATTTATTGGAATATGGGCTACAACTTAACACAGGGATTTTACAAAATTTTAGTTCAGTTATTAAAGATGATTTTTTTTCAATTGTAATCAAAATTCACAAAATTTTTTTGCAATTTTTTATTTATGTATTCAAAAATATACAGATTTTTGGAAAAAGGCTGTGTTAAATTATGCACTGTGTAACATTTACTGAAAGTTTGAAACAAATATGTTTGGAAGATCCTTAGAAAACATATAATTAGTATGAGAAAATAAAAGTTTTGGGAATCGAGCGACAAAGATTGGATTAACGTTTTAGTGCATTCCAGGTCCATAGGATGGATTATCTTTATCCTCTGCAAACTCCTCCTCCAGCTTCCTCTTGTTCCTCCTCATGTTTACTCTTGCTTGTATTTCTAGACTCTTTACAGCCCTGTCTGCAGCCCGAAGGCGTTCCTTGTCTAAAGCAAGCATCGCTCGTTGTTGTGTTCGTAGATTTTGCTACCATTTTCTTCAGTTGCAGTTACTGCAACACTGTTCCAAAAGGTGGTCATGTATGAACACTTATCACATTTCAGTTGTATTTCACTAGCAAGTCCTACGTGCTTTATTATGGAGAGTTCCAGACCAAATTCACTACAATGAATACATCTTACACAGTTTGAAAAAATTCCTTTGAGAACCGACATATCAAATATTTCATTCACATCCGATTCGCCCATAAAACATTCATAGTTTTCACTCATTGAACCAAGCTTCTTCTGTGAAGTATTTTCTTTCCCACTTTGACTACTATGGGCAGGTGTACTTGAGAGGTTAGGTTCACTCACTTGGTTATCGTCTTTATTGTTTACAGTAATAACACATACCTTTGGCTTTCCAACATTTCTCCTTTTCTTAAAAGCCTTCAGAGGATTTCTAATAACTTTACTTTTACTCATTATTATACTTCAACAAAACAGAGACTCAAGAAACAGAATTAATTACGAATATTTTCGAGTAAATAAACATGAAACAATCGACAATCACACCAGCGATATATATTGAACCATCACAGGTTAGCCACAACACATACTTTATCTCACATCACTAAAATGTACCTGATGAACACGGACGTTAATAATAACACCATTTGACAGCAGTTTAACAGCGCCACAGTGGGTCACGCCCATGTAGAACACATTTCAAAAAAAAATTAAAAATAGTTGTAGTCTTCGGAATTGAATAAATTATATATCTATTAAAAGGTAATAGTCTGCAGATTCAGAAAACGCAAAAAAGTAAAAATTGAAGTTTTCATGATTTTGAGCCTTTCCGGAGCCCCTTAACACATTTCTCATGCTGTTTGAGAGTTGCTATCCATAGAACGTTCTAAACGAGGTATTAGCAGTAAAAGGCAGCCTGGGCGGCTGACTTGTGCAATAAGGATATCCTGTAGAACAAAGCGGGAATTATATCAAAATTTCAGATGCAGTCACAATAAAGCAACAATAACCCATTACAAACAGTATTGTATGGTGCTTAAAATGTTATAAGGAAGGCAAAGAGTATGTGTTATACAACTAGAATACCTAATTCACAGGATAAAATTAAAAACATATGGTCAGTTGTGAAGGAAGTGTCTGGTCACTGATATAAAATCAGTTCGCAGTAAAAATATTTCTGTTATATAAGTACAGTAATTAACAATCATTTTGTGAGCATTGCTGGTGAATTAAATAAAAATTTTGTTTCTACAGGGGATGATATAGCTCTCTTGCAAATGTCTTTCAGAGATTGATGTCTGAAATACTCCTCTGTGACACAGACACGGGGGAGACTGAGTCAATAATTAAATCACTGAAGACTAAGTACTCTCATGGACATGATGGAGTGCCTAGCAGAATGTTAAAGTACTGTGCTGCGCATATTAGCCTGTATTTAGCCGTATTTGTAATTTTTCCTTTAGGAATGGTCAGTTTTCTGAACGATTAAAGCACTCAGTTGTAAAGCCGCTCTTAAAAAATGAATAAGGGGATAATGTAGACAATTTTACACCTATTTCTATGTCATCAGTGTTTGCTAAAGTTATTGAAAACGCTGTGTATTTAAGAATAATTGATCATTTTATATCACACGATTTGCTATCAAATGGACAGTTCGGCTTTAGAAGTCGTTTAGCGACTGAAAGTACTATTTTCTCTTTTCTCTGTGAGGTACTGTAGGCATATTTTTTGATTTAACTAAGGCGTAGATTGCGATGATCACAAAATATTGCTCCAGAAGTTGGACCATTACGGAATACGGTAGTAGCTCACAACTGGTTCACCTCTTACTTTAGCAACAGACAGCGAAAGGTCATTATTCACAGTGTTGAGAATGACTGTGACGTGGGGTACGGTCAAATGGGGGGTGCCGCAGGAATCAGTGTTGGGGCGTCTTCTTTTCCTTATTTCTATAAATAATATACTCTCTAGTATTACGGGTAACTCTAAAATATTTCTGTTTGTTGATGAAACTAGCTTGGTAGTAAAGGATGTTGTGTGCAACATTGGCTTGGTTTTAAGTAGTGCAGTTCATGACACAAGTTCATGGCTTGTATTAAATAAACTAACGCTAAATAACAGTAAGACTCAGTTTTTACAGTTTCTAACACACAATTCTACAAAACCTGGCGTTTTAATTTCACAGAGTGAGCATATGATTAGTGAAACTGAAAAGTTCTGATTTCTAGGTGTGCAGATAGATAGTAAACTGTCGTCGATAGCCCACGTTCAGCATCTTGTTCAAAGACTTAATGATGCCATTTTTACTATTCGAACAGTATCTGAAGTGAGTAATCGTTCGACACGAAAATTAGTCTACTTTTCTTATTTTCATTCGCTTACATTACCTTATCCCCAAGAACGAGCAGCTTTCACTCAGTTAATACTCGGCAGAATTCAAACCTGCGTTTGGATCGGACTTCCTTAACTCTTGTGCAGATAGGTGTGCAGTATACTACTGCATCCATTTCCAATATGTTACCAACAGAATTCATAAATCTTAGCAGTAATCCACGCGTTTTCAAGTCGGAGCTGAAGAGTTTCCTCATGGGTTACTAGTTCTATTCTGTCGAGGAACAATTTACTTAAACTAATGGCGTTACATTTTTCGGTTTCATAAGCATTTTATTTTTGTCTGCTATTACTTTTATGTTGTAATTTCATGTACTGACACGTTCCATGACCTTGGAGATTTGCTCCTCACTTTGGTCCTAAATAAAAATAAAAATAACATGTGGCGAGCGGAGTGGCTATTGGTGCACCGCACACTGTCTAAAAGTACCCCAAATTCGGTATTTCTGTGAATTCATTGGAACCTGTCGTGTTGTCCCTCGTCCTTCCATAGAACACTGCCCGGCCCCAATGATGATGATGATAATGATGATGTTTGGATTGTGGGGCGCTCAACTGCGCGGTTATCAGCGCCCGTACAAATTCCAACCTTTGCTCAGCCCAATCTCGCCACTTTCATGAATGATGATGAAATGATGAGGACAACACACACCGAGCGGTTCTAGGCGCTACAGTCTGGAACCGCGCGACCGCTACGGTCGCAGGTTCGAATCCTGCCTCGGGCATGGATGTGTGTGATGTCCTTAGGTTAGTTAGGTTTAAGTAGTTCTAAGTTCTAGGGGACTGATGACCACAGCAGTTAAGTCCCATACTGCTCAGAGCCATTTGAACCATTTGACAACACACACACCCAGTCATCTCGAGGCAGGATAAAATCCCTGACCCCACCTGGAATCGAACCCGGGACCCCGTGCTCGGGAAGCGAGAACGCAACCGCAAGACAACGAGCTGCGGATCCCGGCCACAAGTCATCAACTTCGATCCGTGCCAGAAACCGAAAAGCAGATTCAGAACATTCCTGCGGATCATGAGGTTTCATTAGCTGCACCAGTCTAAATAGACCGCGAACTTCCTGTACTGTTGGCCATGGTGTGGACAACTCTCGTCACAATGCACGAACACTAGCAGTACTCGGGGCACGTACTGCGTGGTCAATTACAGCAGAACCAACCTCGTCAATACCTTCCACTTGAATACGAAGCCGTCCTCTTCCAGATGCCACACTAAGCTCACCCGTCTTTTCAAATTTAATTATCGTCGTCTTTAAAACATTTAATTCCATCGGGTCTCTCCCCTGACCTTTCAGTCGGTGACACTCTGTCAATACAGCACTGTCATTGCTGGTGTTCACATAAAACAATTTCACTAGCAGCGCACTGTCTCTCTTCTCGATAGTGATACTGTTCACTCACGTTATGGTTTGTAAAACGACAGCGTGGATGCCATACCGTTATACAAACAGTGTACTTCGCGAGGCTTGCACCTGGAGGCCAAAATCGGAACTCTTTTCATCGTTTTCCGCATTAATGCATTAGCATATCAATCAAGTTTCGCTGCCATACCATAACTACAGTTGCCACTGAACCTCCGTGAGTAGCTCAACTTTAATTATAACCAACCAGTATCTCTCAAAACCGTCAGTTACTTTAGGCTCTTAGTTTTGAATGCCCCATGCATTCTACAGCATGTCCTCTGTCAACAACCTAACAGTTATCTTTCTCGCTTCTTCATCTATTAGTGACGGAAAATCACTCTATCGGAGCGCGTTTTAATTGCTGTTCTTGTACGAGTACTATTCAGAAAGTGACGTCTGACAGGTCGCGAAATGGAAACGACGGTGAAAATTCGATAAAGCTATGCGCGGATGTATGCCTGTCGATCGCGTCACGTCGCTATTTTCAGTTCTGAGCGCACAGTGAGCACACAAAGATGCCTAGAACAATAGAGTTTCCCCACCAGGTATGGATGCCCTCTACGAGGTTGTGCCTGATTCCATGCAACCCCACATAACGTATAACTATTCCCGTTCGCGCTTTACAGGGGCAATGAGGGCACCCCTGCAGAGAATTAAAGGGGAAGTGTTTGATCACCGACTATACAGGCCAAATTTGTCTCACTCTGATGTTCGTCTCTGCTCACATAAACCGCTGGCTATGAAGACAACATTTTGCCACAGACAACTAACTGTAGATCACTGTAGAGATGTGGCGGAGGGCACAGCCTTCTATGACGAGGGTACTGGAAAACCGATTCAGTGTTACGACAAATATTGAAGTCGGTGTAGCGACAATGTACAGATGTAGCTTTAGGGTGTGGCAAATTGTTATAAAATGAAACATTTCTGATTTTCACTGTGGTTTTACATTTCGTGACAGATCGGACCTTACATTCCGAATAACTCTCGTATAAAAGTCGCGTGATGTTGGGAACATGACGTGGAGAGTCTTCCCGTTGGCTGTGAGTCCTGACGCGTGAGCCATGCCTCTTTATTCAGAAAGCGCGTGCAGGTACTGCATCCTCCGCCGTTTACAAAGAACGAGTTCATCAGACTCGCAGAGCATAGCTACGAAAATGCAACGCAGCCCCGCGCCGATCATCCGCGACAAGCAATATGTGCGCTCGCCATTCCACCACTCGCCACATCGATTTCCAATGCGCCAGGCCGGGCGACAGGAAATTATTCCGCGGCCACAGTTATCAGCAATTAATCCGGCTGCATCTCAGTCGCTGTCATGTCCCACTATCGGGACACACTCTGGCTCCGACCAATGGTGCGGGAAAAAGTCGGCAAGGGGTTATACGAAGAATTAATGTGTCCCGCAACATAATAAAACAGAGGACTCCAGACGACGACTTATTCGGTCGTGTCTGCCGAAGGTTTCGGAACATAGCCTTATCAGGTCTTAAAGAATTGTGTAGATATCAAAATCAGCTGTTTATGAGCAATAGGCTTTTGCTTAAGCTTATCAGGTATTTCCTGTAAGACTGATTTAGTTAATAGTCTCTTTGACAACGCTTTTATCTTTTGCTATATTAATATTTTATGTATGTTTTACGGTACAGGTATGTTGAGTATTGTAAACTGACGCGCGTATTTTAATGATTTTCTTTTTCTATTTTTATCATTTAGTGTTTTAACCGATGCTGCCAGCAACATGCGGTGTTTTACTTACCTCTAATGAGCCAGCTATTTCGAAGGCGGTGAAATTAGATAATTAGAAGTAATGAAACCAAGAAAAATAAGAAAACATTGTACTAAGGAAATATTTTCTTTCAAAAAATGATGTTTAACAGATCAACAAGATGGCAATGTTCTGTGAACATGTTTACTCTAACAGTGTAATTATTATATGACAAACAGTATCATCTTAAAATATTCTGTTCTAAATTTCACGGTGCATATCACAGGTCGAACATGACACGATTTCCAAAGGTAACAATTGAATATGTGCTCAGTCAAATCACGAAGTCAGTAGAGACTGTGCGCACGTTCAGTTGTTATCTAAGGAAATGGTGTCATGATCGATCTATGAATTCAGAACAGGGTAGCTAAAGTTTATATGGCTTTGTTATAAACTGCCCAGTCACATTAAAATGACAACCAGTCAAAAAGCCGAATAACCATTTTTCGTAACACAGATCGCTGCAAGACTTTAAGATATACAGTGTGTGAGGTTCTGGAAAGTACCAACAGGGATCTGGCGCCATTCTAACTCCAATGCGTGACTAGCTGCGCTACGTTTCTCGGATGAAGATCCATGGCGCATACAGCCCTGTCGATATGGCTCCACAGTTTCTCGATTGGGAGACTTGTGGCCAGGGGTGTACCGTAAACTCATCCTGCTGCACTTCGAACCACGCACGTACACTGCAAGTAGTGTGACACGCTGCATTGTCCTGCTGGTAGATGCCATAGCGCCGAGGACAAAAAAGTGCGTATTGGGAAGAACATGGTCTCCGAGGATAGACGCATACTTATGTTGATTCACTGTGTCTTCCAGGCCAACCAGGGAATGCCACGAAACAGTCTCCAGACGATATCGTTCCCTGCTCCGTCCTGGACCCTCCCGTCAATTTTTGCAGGGTGTTTGCTTTCAAACTTTCAAGTCGTACGCGCCAAAGGCCATCTGTCCGATGGAGCATAAAACTTGATTCAAGTCTTAAGTCCACCTGTCGCCACACAGTGGACGTCCAGATTATCAGATGTTCCTTACTCAGCCCACGAACTCCGTATTTTTAAGCTCCGTCTTTTCATTCAAAATGTACCCTGGGAGGTATCTGAACGCCCTATAAACTTCGATCTCTTGTAAGTAATGAAGTTGTTTTCCTTACCGATTCTATGGAAAATTTCTAAAGAGTTTTCGATGTTGTCTACATTTGTTTAGTCACTCGGGTATGGTTCGCAAACGATTATTAATTTACGGTTACCACTGGTGTTATTGCGTGTTCTAAACTGAACGTTTAAACCTATACTCGTTTGTCCTATATAAAAGTTTTGGCTTTCTCCACAGTTTCGACAGTTGATTTTATAAACTCCAGAATATATGAAAGATTTAGTATGTTGGATATACACCCCTGGAAATGGAAAAAAGAACACATTGACACCGGTGTGTCAGACCCACCATACTTGCTCCGTACACTGCGAGAGGGCTGTACAAGCAATGATCACACGCACGGCACAGCGGACACACCAGGAACCGCGGTGTTGGCCGTCGAATGGCGCTAGCTGCGCAGCATTTGTGCACCGCCGCCGTCAGTGTCAGCCAGTTTGCCGTGGCATACGGAGCTCCATCGCAGTCTTTATCACTGGTAGCATGCCGCGACAGCGTGGACGTGAACCGTATGTGCAGTTGACGGACTTTGAGCGAGGGCGTATAGTGGGCATGCGGGAGGCCGGATGGACGTACCGCCGAATTGCTCAACACGTGGGGCGTGAGGTCTCCACAGTACATCGATGTTGTCACCAGTGGTCGGCGGAAGGTGCACGTGCCCGTCGACCTGGGACCGGACCGCAGCGACGCACGGATGCACGCCAAGACCGTAGGATCCTACGCAGTGCCGTAGGGGACCGCACCGCCACTTCCCAGCAAATTAGGGACACTGTTGCTCCTGGGGTATCGGCGAGGACCATTCGCAACCGTCTCCAGGAAGCTGGGCTACGGTCCCGCACACCGTTAGGCCGTCTTCCGCTCACGCCCCAACATCGTGCAGCCCGCCTCCAGTGGTGTCGCGACAGGCGTGAATGGAGGGACGAATGGAGACGTGTCGTCTTCAGCGATGAGAGTCGCTTCTGCCTTGGTGCCAATGATGGTCGTATGCGTGTTTGGCGCCGTGCAGGTGAGCGCCACAATCAGGACTGCATACGACCGAGGCACACAGGGCCAACACCCGGCATCATGGTGTGGGGAGCGATCTCCTACACTGGCCGTACACCACTGGTGATCGTCGAGGGGACACTGAATAGTGCACGGTACATCCAAACCGTCATCGAACCCATCGTTCCAGCATTCCTAGACCGGCAAGGGAACTTGCTGTTCCAACAGGACAATACACGTCCGCATGTATCCCGTGCCACCCAACGTGCTCTAGAAGGTGTAAGTCAACTACCCTGGCCAGCAAGATCTCCGGATCTGTCCCCCATTGAGCATGTTTGGGACTGGATGAAGCGTCGTCTCACGCGGTCTGCACGTCCAGCACGAACGCTGGTCCAACTGAGGCGCCAGGTGGAAATGGCATGGCAAGCCGTTCCACAGGACTACATCCAGCATCTCTACGATCGTCTCCATGGGAGAATAGCAGCCTGCATTGCTGCGAAAAGTGGATATACACTGTACTAGTGCCGACATTGTGCATGCTCTGTTGCCTGTGTCTATGTGCCTGTGGTTCTGTCAGTGTGATCATGTGATGTATCTGACCCCAGGAATGTGTCAATAAAGTTTCCCCTTCCTGGGACAATGAATTCACGGTGTTCTTATTTCAATTTCCCGGAGTGTATGTCATATGGTCAGACGTTATGTGTTTTCAATAGCGGACGATCTGGTGCATTCGTTAGCACACTGGGCTCGCATTCGGCAGGATGATGGTTCATACCAGCGTCCGGCCATCCCGATTTACGTTTCCCATGATTTCCTTAAATCGCTCTAGGAAAATTCTGGAATGGTTCCCTTGAAAGGGGACAGCCGATTTCCTCCCCTATCCTTGACACAATCCGAGCTCGTGCTCCGTTCTTCCTTCCTTCTTGTTGTCAACACGTAAGACTGTTCTCAATCTAGCGTTACGAAATTGTTAAGCTGTTCTTTCAGAAACAGCTATATAGTAGTCACAAATTTTTATTTGTAGGGTCTTCTGCAATGTGAACTCATCAGTAACACTGTAGTTAAGTATTTCTCAAGAAAACATTTTATCAATCATTTGTGCAGTGAAACCTTTGTCCAGTGCTATAAGTCTAAGGACCGCTAGTTTTGTCAATTTCGTTTTGTTCTAGGGGATGAACTGATTAGTCTTTCAGTCATAGAGTGGAGAAACGCCTTCTTGTGGTTCATGGGTGGCAGGAATTACTGTGGATGACATCATCAGTGCAAGCAGCCTGCTTCAGGAACATCTTTTAATCTAATGTTTTTTTGAAATGACTGACTTCAGCCGTGTTAATCCTGGCAAATATTCCACATCATGCTACACTCATTATTGCTTAGCACGTGTGTCTCTCCTCCTTTTGTGTATTACTTGGGCTTGATTTGCATCTGTGAACCGCTACTTTTATCTATATCTAGGAGTTTAGGCCCTCTTCTGTAAGTGTATATTGTGGGTACCGTTTTACTGCGACTTGATAATCATGTTATATTTTTATCTACTTTTAATCTATATTCTCAGTGTCATATCTGGATTACGGTTTTATTTAACACATATTCCCGTCACTTTCCTCCTTTATGAGCACACATTTTACAAACCACATGATGTCGACTCCATATACCTGCATCTTTGAACTCCATAACTCATACTCATTGAATGTTTACATCTTTGCCGCATTTGTAATACACTTACCAAGCATGCTACACGAGATTTAGAATTAAGTATTATATCAGCAGCTTTCTGAGCTGTAGGGCATGGGGACCAAAAGATAAAACCACATTCAACAGCTCTCACACAGCACGTGACACATTTATTTTATTGAGTGGGCTACAGCATCCCACTTAAGTTGCTTTGAAATTTTCATTTTCAACGTTTTTCAGTTTCATATCTATGCGTATTACATTTGACGAATGATTGCTTTCAAAACGCTTGAAAATGACCATGTGCCGAAATGGCAGTCTCAATCAATAATGTTTCAACAGCCTAAAGCGGAGTGATTTCATTTAAGAAGCTTAATATATATTCTTATTTCATTCTTAAATAAAGACGTACACTTTTTGTGTGCTGCAATCTTCTGCGAAAACAAAAAAATTGTATAAGAAATTTTTCCAAACATATCTAGGAACAAATATTCGATTGAAATTTAAAAGTGTCGCAGTGGAGAAAGTATTAATGGTCCATTATATTATATTATATTATTACCATGTTACACATTAATAATCAGTACGAAATCGGATTAAACAGAATTATTATAAAAGATGATTTAAAAGTTATATACTCCTTGAAGTAGACTAACACAAATTTACATTTCCAAGACAAGTGAAATTGTTAAGACATTAAAAATCTCATTTAATTTGCAAGTATCACATGTTATATGACGAAAGACCTCCTTCTGTGTCAAGATACAAGGTGATGGGCGAGTTAAAAAAGCATTTCCTAGGTGTCGTGTTACAAAAACAGATCTTAAATTATGTAGCATTTTACTCACCATAAAATTCTGTACCTGAAGAATTAGTAAAATATGGCAAATGGCTTTAATGTGTTGTACAGCACTTAAACGCGTAGATGCCGCAAAGTTTACGAACCTTTCACAAATTACAGCCTCATATCTAACAACAATAGTAACTGTAGAAAGTGTTGAAAACTGATTAGGACGGTCACTAGTGCGCATTCATTCATAGAACCAGACACGAGAATGAAATACCGACCCCTTCCCCACGAAAAAAGGCTGTTCGTCGGTAGACTGTCTTTTAGGTACAACACTCTTCCCTACATGCAAGCAACACAACATCAGTCCCACAAGATCTCCTGATATTAAAGTTAGTGTTAACTTTAATATAGTTATTAAAATACGACGGTTAATAACTATATTTAATAAATGTTGGAGGCATAGTGGAAAAATTTGCTTTTACGTTAACTGTAATCGAATATCTGATATGAACTGTGAAAGGTGTAAGTCCTACTGCAGCGCACAACTGAAAAACTTACATGTTCCCATCTAGCAGACCAGTAATTTCGTTTATGCCTCCCGATATCTTGGGACTGATTAATAGTTTCGTTCATGATGGTACAGCGGTTAGCTGAATATTTGTAGCATGGTGCTCTCGTCAATTTCATTAGACCTCACTCAATATTTTTTGTAAGATTTCTTCATGTCTTCACCTGGCATTCTCTGTATTTCACGTACGATTGTACAATTTCGGCCTTAGGACATTTTAAAGTATTTTATGGATGATTTTTTTAGTAATAAATTATGTCATGTATGTCGTTGTTCCTATGACTCCCTTTTATACTCATAAAATAAATCCGAGATGTTCACGCTATTTTAGGAGCATATCTCGTGACCATCTCGGATTTATTTAGTGAGTATAACATGGAGTTATAGGAGCAGCGACATACATGACATAACTTACTACTAAAAATTCATCCATAAAATACTTGAAAATGGCCTAAGGCCGAAATTTTACCATCGTACATGAAATAAAGAGAATGGCTGCTCAAGGCAACAAGAAATCTATTAAAAAATTCATCACAGTTGTGGACCCTATCGCATTGAAAATTAATCGGAATATTACCTCCTTCGACTAGATAAGTTGATGGCCGGCTGCGTTCTGACTTTTAGACTAAAGTTTAACATGACACAAGTTTGTCGAGCTGAGCCTCTATTTCGCTTGTACCTTCTCTTCTGTACACAGGCTCACACGAAGATTTAATTCCTACGGTAACTTCACAAAATGTTTTCAAGCCGTTTCGTTTTTTACACTGAATTATTATTACTCTCTCGTACCTATCTTTCTCACGAATGTAGCAGAGTCCGTTAACGAAATCGTCCAATCACGATTTGACAAAGGTTTTGTTTTTTAGTTTTATCGTTTGTTTCGAGTCTCTTCCTGTCATTACCACAATCAGTTATCCACCGGGAAGAGAGTAGTGTGGGCCATCTGTCTCTGGATTTTAGAAATACCGTTCTGTATACAGGGTGTTACAAAAAGGTACGGCCAAACTTTCAGGAAACATTCCTCACACACAAAGAAAGAAAATATGTTATGCGGACATGTGTCCGGAAACGCTTACTTTCCATGTTAGAGCTCATTTTATTGCTTCTTTTCAAATCACATTAATCATGGAATGGAAACACACAGCAACAGAATGTACCAGCGTGACTTCAAACACTTTGTTACAGGAAATGTTCAAAATGTCCTCCGTTAGCGAGGATACATGCATCCACTCTCCGTCGCGTGGAATCCCTGATGCGCTGATGCAGCCCTGGAGAATGGCGTATTGTATCACAGCCGTCCACAATACGAGCACGAAGAGTCTCTACATTTGGTACCGGGGTTGCGTAGACAAGAGCTTTCAAATGTCCCCATAAATGAAAGTCAAAAGGGTTGAGGTCAGAAGAGCGTGGAGGCCATGGAATTGGTCCGCCTCTACCAATCCATCGGTCACCGAATCTGTCGTTGAGAAGCGTACGAACACCTCGACTGAAATGTGCAGGAGCTCCATCGTGCATGAACCACATGTTGTGTCGTACTTGTAAAGGCACATGTTCTAGCAGCACAGATAGAGTATCCCGTATGAAATCACGATAACGTGCTCCATTGAGCGTAGGTGGAAGAACATGGGGCCCAATCAAGATATCACCAACAATGCCTGCCCAAACGTTCACAGAAAATCTGTGTTGATGACGTGATCGTACAATTGCGTGCGGATTCTCGTCAGCCCACACATGTTTATTGTGAAAATTTACAATTTGATAGCGTTGGAATGAAGCCTCACCCGTAAAGAGAACATTTGTACTGAAATGAGGATTGACACATTGTTGGATGAACCATTCGCACAAGTTTACCCGTGGAGGCCAATCAGCTGCTGATAGTGCCTGCACACGCTGTACATGGTACGGAAACAACTGGTTCTCCCGTAGCACTCTCCATACAGTGACGTGGTCAACGTTACCTTGTACAGCAGCAACTTGTCTGACGCTGACATTAAGGTTATCGTCAACTGCAGGAGGAATTGCCTCGTCCATTGCAGGTGTCCTCGTCGTTCTAGGTCTTCCCCAGTCGCGAGTCACAGGCTGGAATGTTCCGTTCTCCCTAAAACGCCGATCAATTGCTTCGAACATCTTCCTGTCGGGACACCTTCGTTCTGGAAATCAGTCTCGATACAAACGTACCGCGCCACGGCTCTTGCCCCGTGCTAATCCATACATCTAATGGGCATCTGCCAACTCCGCGCCGGCCGAAGTTGCCGTGCGGTTAAAGGCGCTGCAGCCTGGAACCGCAAGACCGTTACGGTAGCAGGTTCGAATCCTGCCTCGGGCATGGATGTTTGTGATGTCCTTAGGTTAGTTAGATTTAACTAGTTCTAAGTTCTAGGGGCCTAATGACCTCAGCAGTTGAGTCCCATAGTGCTCAGAGCCATCTGAACCATTTTTTGAACCAACTCCGCATTTGTACATTTGTAAACATTGCACTGACTGCAAAACCACGTTCATGATGCACACTAACCTGTTGATGCTACGTACTGATGTGCTTGATGCTAGTACTGTAGAGCAATGAGTCGCATGTCAACACAAGCACCGAAGTCAACATTACCTTCCTTCAATTGGGCCAACTGGCGGTGAATCGAGGAAGTACAGTACATACTGACGAAACTAAAATGAGCTCTAACATGGAAATTAAGCGTTTCCGGACACATGTCCACATAACATCTTTTCTTTATTTGTGTGTGAGGAATGTTTCCTGAATGTTTGGCCGTACCTTTTTGTAACACCCTGTATATTCGCCTATAACGCCTATATATACTGTTCCAAACGCGGAGCCAAAAGCCGGTCGAGGTGTTAGACACAAAAAGGACCAGGCTAACTGGCGTATCTGATCAATCGTAGCTGAAGGGAATGAAGCAAATTTATTTAAGAAGTAGCTGTCGGCACAATCCACACGTTGTGCTCAGCCTCATCGTATCCAAATATTTTAAATATTACTTGAACAAGACATAACGTTTAACTACACAAGGGTCGTACTTTTTGCCTTAACACAAATTTTGGACTAATTCGATTTGTGGCTTCCCGATTCGTCCAAGTTTACTGGCATATACGATTGTTTCAAGGGTCTCGTACAGACACGTACCGGTACACAGAATTTATCTCAATACGAAGTTCTTATCACATTACATTCATTGCAAAACAAGGCTTGCATGTCACTGTAATCAAAATGCCAACCACATGACAATCTACTCGCCCGATATGTAACATGTAAATTTTCTATATCGAAGAGTATGGTAAAAAATCACCCCTCAACTCAGTGATCATGAACTCGCGCTCGAAAAGGCAGTACTTGTAATATATGTGAAGAGATTCGTGTCCCTAGTCTGCGATGTACCGAGTAAACACCGACACATGCTGAAAAATGCATTTTTGTTTTTCTTAAATAATTTTATTTATTCATCACTATCAACTTCGTCTTCTTCAAAGTAATCCGTTTCAGATATAATACACTTGCGCCAGCGCCTTTCCAATCTTGGAAGCGCATCTGCAACTCACTTTACGTTATGGTGTTCAGCTCCTTCAGCGATTCTGCTTTTATCTAATCGGTGGTGGCAAAACAATGTCCTTTCATGATTCCTTTCAGCCTCGGGCATAGAAATAAGTCGCACTGGGTTATGTCTGACAAATACGATATCTGAGGCTAAAAACTGTTTTTCTTGTTTTGTTTTGCCAGGAAACCACGAACAAGCATCGAGTTGCGAGCGTCAGCATTATCTTGATACAATTTCCACGAATGGTTTCGCCACACTCTAGTCGTTTTAGTCAGACTGCTTTACGCAAACGGAACATAACATCTAGATAGTATTTCTTATTGATCGCACAATCATAAGGCAGGAACTCACTGTATTCGAAGAACATACTGAGGAAAACCTTCACGTGTGATCAGCCTTGTCGAATATTTTTCGGTTTCGGCTCATCAGGCAGTTTTTACTGGGATGATTGGGCCCTGGTTTCGACACCATAGCCGTATACCCATGATTCGCCACATGTTATACCCTTCTTTAGAAGTTCTGGATCGTTGTTGACTTCATTCATCAATTCCAGAGCGATGTCTGCGCGACGTCGTTTTTGGTCGAAATTCAACAAGTCCGGAACCAACTTTGCTGATAATCGTCTCATGATCAAAACACCCGAAAAAATTGCTTGCCTTAAGCCAAAGAATATGCCGATACCATCAGTAACAACTCTGAGTGTAATTCAGCGATTTTCCAGAACTGTTTCCTTTAGTTCCTTCCACTTTTCGTCAATAACTGATGTGCTGGGACGTCTAGGGCGGTCATCATATTCAAAGTCTTCACAACCCTCTTCGAAACGTTTATACCGCTCGGCAAACTATTTTCTTACTTATAGCAGATTCGCCCAAAACCATATTCAACATTTTGAATGCGGTGCTGCACTTTATTCCACTTTTCAAGCCAAATTTAATGCAAATTCTTTGACCCATCTTGCTCGAAAACAAGTATAACTTTTAGATTTTCAGCAATGAACTAGATATTCAAACCAGCTGAAAATGCAAGCTTACATCAAGAAGATGAGCACCAAAAGATAAGAAGCTTTTGAAAATCGGTTGTACGAAGCCCACGAAATTAAAAATTTCCTGTTGCTTTTTATCACACTTCGTATATTCAGGATGGGGAAAATAAAAGTAGCTCGGACGGATGGATACTGTTGGGCATGAATGTATCCATATAGCCACACCCCGTGACTCACACACCAAGTGTACGTCCACCACTTGATCCACACCGGCTGAGGGCATAGTGCGGGTGGTGTCAGTGTGTATGGAGCAGTGCAAATGGGACGATGGTACTCACAGTGGAACAGCGGGTGCTCATTGTGGTTCTAATGCTTCAAATGGCTCTGAGTACTACGGGACTTAACTTCTGAGATCATCAGTCCCCTAGAACGTAGAACTACTTAAACCTAACTAACCTAAGGACATCACACACACCCAAGCCCGAGGCAGGATTCTGACCTGCAACCGTAGCAGTCGCGCGATTCCAGACTGTAGCGACTAGAACCGCTCGGCCACACCTGCCCGCCTGCTCATTGTGGAAAGTTACGTGACAACAAAGTCACGGAAATAGTGTGATCGGTCGTTTTTCTGGAAAGTTTAAGAGTGCCATGCAACGTTTAGTCCGAAAATGGCATCACGAAGGATTTGTTTTGAACATGTCAAAAAACATTCCGAAGCGTGCCCGCACAGCAGAAAATGTGGCTGCATTTCACCAGAAAATGCTTCTTTCAACATCTGCTACAATCAGGTTAATACTGCATTTCCTGTCCTTTGCTGTGTTTCTTTGTTCCCTGAAACTGTTCTCCGGGCCACTTTTATTTGTCCCATCTCGTATACATACATATGGTGTCCTTCCTGGAAACGCCAGCCTCATTTTCTCTTGTTTTTCATAAGATATTTCCAGTTTCGTTTCGGCACTGTGACGGTGGAGTCAAGCCAAACATACAGCACTCATCACATTTTTCCTGTGACGCCCAGTGGTAATGGAAAGCGTCGGTTTCTTTGTCGATGCAAATAAAATTATTTTAAAAGCGGAATTTTACGTGCCGTTTCGATAGAGCGGTACCGGATTAGTCTAGTGCGACATTTGTTTTATATCTATGTATTGACACAGCAAAACTCGAAGAGTAACAAGTACTCCACCAGCTTCAGCACTGGTCCCGCCCGAGCTAATTGCTACCGCCAAGCATACAGAGCTACTGAGTCGCCGTTGACTTATTGTTTATTCTTCCTGTTTTACTGTCAGTTTTCATACATACCGATAAACCAAACATCGAACTAGACTAATATGAGACCGCCATATCGTATGGGCACGCGAAATCCCGCTGTAACGGGAAGCAAATCAGTGCTTTCCGTCGATATTGGGCGTCACATGAAAGACATGATGAGGACTATATGTTACACAATCAAAAAATGGAGTTGCAAATATCTGCCGAAATACCAGAGGAAATGCGCCTGACGACTCTTACGAGAGACAGTCTCTATATAAAATATTGGTAGTAACCGACACAAGAGTTTTTAGTCGCCACATTAAGAAATAAAACTTAATGTCCTCAGTACTCAATGCTGAGAAAGCTAAGGCCCATATAACTGTTTCATCAAGAAGCAGACAGAAAAGCAAACATGTATATAACTTAAACAATAGAAATCGATAGCTATAACTCACACAAGAGAATGAGCGTAGTACAATTTGTGGTGTCACCGCCAGACACCACACTTGCTAGGTGGTAGCCTTTAAATCGGCCGCGGTCCGTTAGTATGCGTCGGACCCGCGTGTCGCCACTATCAGTGATTGCAGACCGAGCGCCGCCACACGACAGGTCTAGAGAGACTTCCTAGCACTCACCCCAGTTTTACAGCCGACTTAGCTAGCGATGGTTCACTGACAAAATACGCTCTCATTTGCCGAGACGATAGTTAGCATAGCCTTCAGCTACGTCATTTGCTACGACCTAGCAAAGCGCCATTACCCGTTACAATTGATGCTGTAAAACATGTACCGTCAAGAGCGATGTTCACCATTTACGGATTAAAGTTAAGTATTCCAACAGCTACGTCCTTTTTTGCTAAAGTCTAACTTCCTTGTCCTGTTCCAGACCTCACGCCAGCCTTTCGGCTTCCTCTCATAGTGGGTTGGCTCTCTTGCCAATCCACAACACAATTTATACTTACCCTAATAGATCAGAGAGTCTTTCGGGACAGACAGAAATGGCATGTAATGAAACAACCTCAGATGGTTGTCATAGTAAAAGTGGAGAATTATCATTAATCGGCAGCAGTGGGCTTCACAAAAGGGTAGAAAGACAGAAGACGGTTACCTGAGTCAGAGATAGATATTTACATGACATTCTAGTCTCTCTGGGATGAGGAGACGGAATTCTGTATCCGTAGCCTGAAGTTAAACCCTCGGGTAGCTTCGGCCTTTTGTGCATGCAGCTCTTGGAAGGATTGGCCATTGTATCCACTGAGAATGAATTCAGGTATGGTTAATCAATGATATGAAAAATCTGAGCAAGCATTTATATTAGCGGCATTGGGAGGGGCTCATACATACTTCACAACAGCATGATCGATGAAATTTGTAAAATTGTCGCCGAGAAAACAAAATATATCATTACAATAACAAGTAAAACCATGACTGCTGAAGAAATGTTCTGCGTAAAAAGACGTTCAATATGTGAAAACACAGCAAAAATACAAGGTAACCGATAATCAGATACATTCTGTGGTGTCACGGCCAGACAGCGGTGGTGGTGGTAGCCTTTAAATCGGCCGCGGTCCGTTAGTATACATAGGACCCGTGTGTGGCCACTATCAGTGGTTGCAGACCGAGCGCCGCCACACGGCAGGTCTAGAGAGGCTCCCTAGCACTCGCCCCAGTTGTACAGCCGACTTTGCTGGCGATGGTTCACTGTCTACATACGCTCTCATTTGCAGAGACGACAGTTTAGCATAGCCTTCAGCTACGTCATTTGCTACGACCTAGCAAGGCGCCATATTCAGTTACTATTGATATTTGTAAGTAGGCTGTTTATGTTTTCTTATTGGCAACGTTACGTAGCGCTCTGTATGAAAATCACTGGCTGTGCTGTGTGCAGTCTGTGACTAGTTTGCATTGTTGTCTGCCATTGTAGTGTTGGGCAGCTGGATGTGAACAGCGCGTAGCGTTGCGCAGTTGGAGGTGAGCCGCCAGCTGTCGTGGATGTGGGGAGAGAAATGGCGGAGTTTTGAAATTTGTAAGACTGGATGTCATGAACTGCTATGTATATTATGATTTTTCAACACTATTAAGGTAAATACATTGTTTCTTCTCTATTAAAATCTTTCATTTGCTAACTGCCTATCAGTAGTTAGTGCCTTCCGTAGCTTGAATCTTTTATTTAGCTGGCAGTAGTGGCGCTCGCTGTATTGCAGTAGTTCGAGTAACGAAGATTTTTGTGAGGTAAGTGATTTGGGAAACGTATAGGTTAAAGTTAGTCAGGGCCATTCTTTTGTAGGGATTTTTGAAAGTCAGATTGCGTTGCGCTAAAAATATTGTGTGTCAGTTTAAGCACAGTCATGTATAATTGTTCTAAGTAAGGGGACGTTTCCGTTAGCCGAGGATACCTCACTGGAATCTTCTGATTTTTTCTTGTAGTTTGTGTAATTAGTGTAGCTTTTGTTTATTGCTAGCGCGTAATTATAGTGAGAATTTCCTTTGTAGTTGTAGTTTTTCATTGTCGTACACAGTTGTGGCATGCATGTAGATTTGCACCAAGTATTTCGCAGCTGCGCTTGCAATTAACTAGATATTATTTTCAATGCTATGTTAATGTGTTTTGTTATTTTGCTCTTCAAATTGTGCTTTTCTGTGTTGTCGTGTGAAATATTGTGACAATAATGGCGTGTGAAAAACGTAATACTAGGCTTCAAAGTAAACTGAGAAATGACAGTGAAGACGAAAGCAGTGTGTTAGCGCCGCAGAGTAATGAATTAACTAATGTTCAAAGTAAGGGCTCTGGCTCTGAGCAGTATGCTACTTAACTTCTGAGGTCATCAGTCTGTTCAAAGTAGTAATAAGGTAATTGTGCATAGGGAAATGGAGCGGGCTGCAAACAATGGTGTAGGCAGTGAAACAATTAGTGAACAAGGAAGCATTATCGATCGATCGGTCGGCAACAGCTCGCCTCAGGAATCCGAAACGACAGAACACAATATTGAAAATACCGTAGACTCAGGTTTTGGGTCCTCACCGTTTTCTGAAACGAGTCAAGACACATTTTCTGCTTGTCAAAACGTGAATGTTGCCGATGAAAATGCACTGCCAAAAAGCATAGAGAAACACATTCCAGACACTAATACATTATTATTGCAATGAATGCAACAAATGGAACAAAATCAGAGACAAACACAGCAAAAGCTTCAAAAGTTAGACACAATGGAACAACACCAGAGACAAACACAGCAACAGTTAGACACAATGGAACAAAATCTTCAAAAGTTAGACACAATGGAACAAAATATTCGGAAGTTAGACACCACACTTGAACAAACACGTGAAGATTTGACTACTGAGTTACATAACATAGAATCGAAATGCCTAAAAGTGTGTAATGACGTAAAAACACCAATTTGTGAGCATTTAGAACCTATTTTTTCGCATCATGAAAATGCATTACAGAATCACGAAGCAGCCATAAAAGAACTGCAAACTATTGTTCATGAAAATCACGACACCTTGCAAGCTAAAATTGACTCAGTTGCATCTACCGATTCGGTTACGCAACTTGCAAAAACTCAGGAAAACTTGAAGGACACAGTAGATACGATTTCAACACAAATGGACACTCTGAAACTTGGTTCAGAAAAACATATAGAGGAAATAATTTCACTAGCTGATAAAGTAGCCGAACTTTCAGATCAGTTCACTAACTTATCTACAAAGGTAGATGATGATCTGAATGACACAAGACCTGTAGCCTTCACGGACACTGAAGAGTATGAACAAATTAGAAAATTCAAACAAAATCAAAATCAAATCAATACACAGTACAAAAGAGAAATCTGGGAAGTACAAGATCAGCTGACACAGGTAATACAAGAATTACGTATTTCAGAGGACACTCGCGCCCCAACACGGGAAGAGGGACTTAGAAATACGGAACAACCACAAAATAATAACACAGGACACTTCGGACATTATGAAAGAAATTGGCAAGGTACACCGAATTTTGCGATGGAACCGCCGAAACGAAGTAACAATGACGGAAATGCGACTTGCCGACATGATGATTTTGACTATAAGCTGTTCATTACTACACGTAAATTCAAAACATTTAAGAATTCCGGCAACGACATTCATCCACATCAGTTCACTCATTGTTTTCCTCCAAACTGGTCATTAGAGCTCAGATTAGAATTTATGTGTGGCTATTCAGAGAATGAACCAGCTGTAAGAATGCGATCGGTCATTCACGATTGTCACAGTGAAGGAGAATTTTATCATGCCTTCCTCTCAGCATATTGGTCTCAAGCTACACAAGACCGAGTAAAACATAGCATCATAATGATGAAACATTTCGAACAATCTGAATTTTCCAGTCTTGTGAAATATTTCGAAGACATGTTGCACAAGAATCAGTACCTGTCAAACCCATACAGCCCTTCAGAACTCATCCGCATTTGCTTAATCGAATTACCTGAACATTTACGACATATTATTTTGGCAGGACGTTGCAAAGACGACATTGAAGCTTTTCAGGGACTCTTATAAGAATTATAAATTGACACTGACAATCGCGGGACGCGAAAACAGGAGCACAACAATTACAGGTCACATCCGTCACAATTCCGCGATGAAAGAAATAATAACTGGACACGACAAGGCTATTCTCACAACACATATCGTGACCAAAACAGACACCACCCGTATGACAACCGTTGGCAGAGTAGTAATAATTACAGGGAAAGATCACCTCTCCACGGTAGTGACTATCACAGAGACAATCAGAGAAACAGACAGTCTGGGAACTAAAATAATTATTATCAAGGGAGACAAAATAACTTTAGACGCAACGGTCCAGCGCGCAGTTACGATTCAGGGAGAAATTCTCCACCACGTGACCGACAAGAAGGAAACTATGGAGTCTACGGACATGACGACTGACGATACGATCGTAACGACAGACCTGAATTGCATCCGAACTGGCGGGATTCAAACAGAGCAGGGCCCTCTCGACAAGGTGAATTTGTAGAAGTTAGGTCTCCAAATACCAATAACGACGCTCGCCAACAAAGAGACAATAGGCATATGAAACGTCCCCTTACTTAGAACAATTATACATGACTGTGCTTAAACTGACACACAATATTTTTAGCGCAACGCAATCTGACTTTCAATAATACCTACAAAAGAATGGCCCTGACTAACATTAACCTATACGTTTCACAAATCACTTACCTCAAAAAATCTTCGTTACTCGAACTACTGCAATACAGCGAGCGCCACTACTGCCAGCAAACTAAAAGATTCAAACTACGGAAGGCACTAACTGCTGATAGGCATAGTTAGCAAATGAAAGATTTTAATAGAGAACAAACAATGTATTTACCTTAATAGTGTTGAAAAATCATAATATACATAGCAGTTCATGACATCCAGTCTTACAAATTTCAGGGGACGTTTCATATGTCGACCCTTAGCCGAATATACCTCACTGGAATCTTCTGATTTTTTCTTGTAGTTTGTGTAATTAGTGTAGCTTTTGTTTATTGCTAGCGCGTAATTATAGAGAGAATTTCCTTTGTAGTTGTAGTTTTTCATTGTCGTACACAGTTGTGGCATGCATGTAGATTTGCACCAAGTATTTCGCAGCTGCGCTTGCAATTAACTAGATATTATTTTCAGTGCTATGTTAATGTGTTCTCTTATTTTTGCTCTTCAAATTGTCTTTTTCTGTGTTGTCGTGTGAAATATTGTGACAATAATGGCGTGTGAAAAACGTAATACTAGGCTCCGAAGTAAACTGAGAAATGACAGTGAAGACAAAAGCAGTGTGCGCCACCGTGTAATGAATTAACTAATGTTCAACATTGTAATTTGGTAATTGTGCACAGGGAAATGGAGCGGGCGTCAAATAATGGTGTAAACAGTGAAACAGGTAGTGAACAGGGAAGCATTATCGATCGATCGGTCGGCAACAGCTCGCCTCAGGAATCGGGAATGACAGAACCCCATATTGCAAATACTGTAGATTCAGGTTTTGCGTCCTCGTCGTTTTTTCAAATAAGTCAAGACACATTTCCTGCTTTTCAGAATGCGAATATTGCCGGTTCAAATGCATTGTCGAATAGCACTGAGGAACATGTTTCAGACACCAGTGCATTGTTATTACAATTAATGCAACAAATGGGACAAAAGCTTCAAAAGTTAGACACAATGCAACAACACCAGAGACAAACACAGCAACAGTTAGACACAATGGAACAAAATTTTCAAAAGTTAGACACAATGGGACAAAATCAGAGACAAACACAGCAAAAGCTTCTAAAGTTAGACGCAATGTAACAAGATCTTCACACCACGCTTGAACAAACACGTGAAGATTTAACTACTGACGTACATAAAATCGAATCGAAATGTCAAAAAGTCTGTAACGACGTAAAAACACAAATTTGTGAGCATTTTCAACCTATTTTTTTGCGGCATGAAAATGCATTACAGAATCACGAAGCAGCCATAAAAGAACTGCAAATTATTGTTCATGAAAATCATGAGACCTTGCAAGCTAAACTTGACTTAGTTGCATCTACCGATTCGGTTACGCAACTTGCAAAAACTCAGGAAAACTTAAAGGACACAGTAGAAAGACACATGGAGGAAATTAGTTCATTATCAGAGAAAGTAGTTGAACTTTTGGATCAGCTAAATAATTTATCTACGAAGGTAGATGATAATCTGAAAGACACAAAACCGGTAGTCTTTAATGACACAGAAGAGTGTGAAAAAATTAGGAAATTCAAACAAAGTCAGAATCAAATTATTATCAACACCAAAGAGAAATACAGGAAGTACAAGATCAGTTGACACAAGTAATACAAAAATTACATATTTCAGAGGACACTCACGCTCCAACACGGGAAGAGGGGCTTAGAAATATGGAACAACCACAAAATAATAACACAGGACACTTCGGAAATTATGAAAGAAATTGGCAAGTCACACCGAATTTTGAGATGGAACCGCTGAAACGATGTAACAATGACCGACATGTGACACGCCGACATGATGATTTTGACTGTAAGGTGTTCCTTACTACACGTAAATTCAAAACATTTAAGAATTCTGGCAACGACATTCATCCACGAGCATGACTCCATCAATTCTCTCATTGTTTTCCACCCAACTGGTCATTAGAGCACAGATTAGAATTTATGTGTGGCTATTTAGAGAATGAACCAGCTGTAAGAATGCGATCGGTCATTCATGATTGTCACAAAAATGGTTCAAATGGCTCTGAGCACTATGGGACTCAACTGCTGAGGTCATTAGTCCCCTAGAACTTAGAACTAGTTAAACCTAACTAACCTAAGGACATCACAAACATCCATGCCCAAGGCAGGATTCGAACCTGCAACTGTAGCGGTCTTGCGGTTCCAGACTGCAGCACCTTTAACCGCACGGCCACTTCGGCCGGCCATGATTGTCACAGTGAAGGAGAATTTTATCATGCCTTCCTCTCAACATATTGGTCTCAAGCTACACAAGACCGAGTAAAACATAGCATCATAATGATGAAACATTTCGAACAATCTGAATTTTCCAGTCTTGTGAAATATTTCGAAGACATGTTGCACAGGAATCAGTACCTGTCAATAATTACACAAAGTACAAGAAAAAATCAGAAGATTCCAGTGAGGTACCCTGGCAGGGTCGCCATATGAAACGTCCCCTTTCTTAGAACAATTATACATGACTGTGCTTAAACTGACACACAATATTTTTAGCGCAACGCAATCTGACTTTCAAAAATCCCTACAAAAGAATGGCCCTGACTAACATTAACCTATACGTTTCACAAATCACTTACCTCACAAAAATCTTCGTTACTCGAACTACTGCAATACAGCGAGCGCCACTACTGCCAGCTAAATAAAAGATTCAAACTATGGAAGGCACTAACTACTGATAGGCATAGTTAGCAAATGAAAGATTTCAATAGAGAACAAACAATGTATTTACCTTAATAGTGTTGAAAAATCGTAATATACATAGCAGTTCATGACATCCAGTCTTACAAATTTCAAAACTCCGCCATTTCTCTCCCCACATCCACCACTGCTGGCGGCTCACCTCCAACTGCGCAACGCTACGTGCTGTTCACATCCAGCTGCCCAACACTACAATGGCAGACAACAATGCAAACTAGCCCCAGACTGCACACAGCACAGCCAGTGATTTTCATACAGAGCGCTACGTAACGTTGCCAATAAGAAAACATAAACAGCCTACTTACAATTGATATTGTGAATCATGTACCGTCAAGAGCGACGTTCATCATTAATGGATTAAAGTTAAGTATCAAACTACTTACGTGCGCTTTCTGAATTCTAATTCCTTGTCATGTTCCATACCTCACGTCAGTATAGTTCTTCCCTCCTCACACCAGCCTGCGTGAGCTAAACGCGTGCATTTTGGCCTCCTCTAGTAACACGGTGTTGGCTCTCCGGCTAACACTACACATTCAGTATGCCGTAATTCAGCCATACACACGTAGTGAGTCTCCTGCATAATATAAGCATATACAGGGTGTTGGTTTTAAATTGAGACAACTAAATATCTCGAAAACGGCCCATCGTTCGATAAGTATGTTGTAGATAAAAAGTTAATAGTTGTAAAGGGGACTTCGGTCTGCGCTATATCTGGTCTCCTCCTAACCTCCCTTCTTGCGTGGGCGCGATCAATTTTGCATTTTAAAAATGGAAATACCCATTTTATTGCATATTCGGTTTCTACGCCAAAAAAATCGTACCGTTTACTCAAACCATTGCTTTCAATTCGTGACAGATGGCACTGTAATCGAAAAATATCAAGTGTGTCTCTTTTTACAATTAAGAACCGACGAGAATGAGATTTTCTCTCTGCAAGCGGAGTGTGCACTGATATGAAACTTCCTGGCAGATTAAAACTGTGTGCCGGACCGAGACTCGAACTCGGGACCGTTGCCTTTCACGGGCAAGTGTTCTACCATCTGAGTTACCGAAGCACGACTCACGTCCCGTCCTCACAGCTTTACTTCCGCTAGTACCTCGTCTCCTACTTTCTATACTTCACAGAAGCTCCCCTGCGAACCTTGCAGAACTAGCACTCCTGAAAGAAAGGATATTGCGGAGACATGGCTTAGCCACAGCCTGCGGGATGTTTCCAGGATGAGATTTTCTCTCTGCAGCGGAGTGTGCGCTGATAGGTAACGCGAAAGGCAAAGGTCCCGAGTTCGAGTCTCGGTCCAGCACACAGTTTTAATCTGCCAGGAAGTTTCAAGAGCCGACGAATTTGATTCTACATTTCATTTACGATGTAAATGTAAGCCTTTGTGACTTGACGCTTGATATTTGTGTTCAAACGTTACTTGAGTGTGATACAGGTAGTACAAGCCTCCTTTTAGCTGATCGTGCTACAGTTCAACACAGTTATTTTACGAGTGTGGCAGTTGGACTTAAAGTCAAAACATCGAACGCATACGCTGGAATCAGAAAATGGTATAGGCAGTACTAATGTTACGTCGGATTTTGTGGCCTGAAGATGTGATTTGGACTCAAGTAACAATCGCAGCAGGGTACAAAGACTGAAGTTTAATTTCCCGTGTTGCTGGAACATTTCATGAATCAGGACAACTACAGTGGTCATGTTAACACTGGATTAGAGGCTAGTATATAACTATATGAATGGACTTGTAAGATATAGTGCATTAAGCGCCCATCCGTTACTACATCATGAACATCATACAGTGAAACGAAACGTATGACTTTTAGGTATTTTAGAATCAGTCTGGGTAACACGAACTGATACAATCTGGCCAAACTACTGCGTCAGCTCTTGCAATTCAGTGTAATAAATAACATTTATTTGGCCAGTATTGATAGCAAATACACAAATAATGAGTAACTATATTCTGTCGAGCTATTAACACGTCTCACTTGCTCTTGCACGTTGTAACCTGTAATTTGTAGATAGATTACCTGCATATGGCACATTAACTTGCAATCTAGGAACATTTATTGGTATAATAAGGGATGGACGTGAGGGTGTGTGATACGAGCTTCCGAGCTTCCGACAGTAGTGACGAGCCATCATCATTCACTCGTCTTAGGTAGTGGTGCAAACGGAAATCAGCCGTAAAATATTTAAATACGTTAAGACCCCATATTGCGAATTAAGGCCGCTTTATTTACTCCATCACTATTTTGGACCAAAACTAAATTTTAACAACCACAGCAGACAAGAACAAGATTTGCATACCATGAGTCTCATGTAGCCTGCCTTAATCGCCATTGGTGTAGATGTAAATAAACTACTAATGCAAATTTACGCGCATTTTTCACCCATATTTGGTCAAAATAAATTAGTGATGGATGATGAGATACTCCAGGCAACACAGCAGCCGTTCCCGTAGAACTAACGACAGTCATCATCCTAAAAATAGCGGTAAATAAGATTCAGAACCATCGCCTGATTATATAGCTTAATGCCTACTCCGAAACCTTAGCAAGGTTACTGAACGACAGATTATTAACCTTTCGTGCCCAAGTCGGCTTAGAAGGCTAGGGTAGCAATAGGTTCTTTACTTAACTATTAATTAATGAGGTTTGGTCTCTCCGAATTTTGTAAGAATACACGTGCATTACCTATCTATCTAGTGTTGAACTATAAACGCTATTTCGTCTAGGAATTCGTAGACTTCAACACTGTCTATGGCTAAGGCATCTATAAGTTTCTAATGCAAATATTGACGGAAATGAGATTCGTGAACAAGTTATCCACATCATATTTGTGTATCAAGGTCGAAGTCTTTCTAAGTTTAATTTAAAATTAACTGAATGTATCTACCACAGTGGGCTATTTGGCACAGTTGTCCTTGTGTCACCCATTCATACTCGTATTTGAAAAAAGTATCTGTTTGAACTTATGAATTCAAAATTGGTATCTTACAATATTTATGATAATAATGATAATAATAATAATAATAGCAATAACTTTTCAAAGTATTTTCGTTACTGGGTCAGATTCGAATCTTTTCGTTTCTAACCCTGAAAAATATGACCCCGAAAATATGATTTTACGCCTCAGGAAGTAATTAACCCAGGTTTGGAAACATTGATGTAAGCTGACCTCCATTACCCCACCCATTAAATTGACTATCATTGCCGCATCCTGTAAACTTAGCATCGTAGCACCACCCTGTAAACTGTCTTTGGTCCATTGGCACCGCACATCAAGTGACCATCTTTGTCCCAGTAGCATTCAACATGCGTTATGGATAATGGTAGTCACCTTATCGACTAATTGTTATTGTCCCCACTAACATGACGATTTGTAGGGTAGTTTTTTAAAATACTAATTTAACAAAAAAAATGGTTCAAATGGCTCTGAGCACTATGCGACTTAACTTCTGAGGTCATCAGTCGCCTAGACCTTAGAACTAACTAAACCTAACCAACCTAAGGACATCACACACATCCATGCACGAGGCAGCTAATTTAACATGGCAATGTATATGTCAGTTCCTTGCAATTTTGCTGAAACGTAGTGATGTATGGTGCAAATAATTGCCGTTTTCCTATAAAATGATGATGTGTTGTACAGTTTGCTCTTATTTATCTGTAGCATGGGGCTGTATGGATTATTTGCACCAATATCACCGTAACAGTATTAATGTACTGGGAAATTTGTTGTAATTTTTAATAACATTGGCAAAACATTATAGTTTTGCCGATGAGGGGAGACATATGCAGCAATCTGTTACAGTTTACCTATAAAATGATGTATGCGGCGCTTTGTTAAATTTTTTACAATTTTGTTGTAACATGTCACTGTGCAGTGCCTTTTGTTACAATTTTGTGTCACATTGTCAATGCATAGGGCCAATTGTCAGAGTTTTGCTGTAAATGTAATGTGAGACGCAGTTTGTTGCAATAATGTGTATCAAGCACACATACTGATGAATGGGCCATTTGTTACTATGTTTGCTATAACAGGGGTAATTAGTGGCCATCTCATGTTATTTAACTTATGTGGCAATTTGTTAAAATCTCTTCCATCAGTCATAAAATATGCAGTTTTAATTGTATTCAACGTGTCAGCTAACCATCATTGCCCCACAACAGTATTTGGGGTAATACTAGTCACCCTGCACAATGACCATTATTACCCCACCGACTAAATTGTCCATAAATGTCCCACCTGACAGTATCCAGAGGTAATGACAGTCACCCCTAAATCTAATTAGCTTTGCACCACTCTGTAAATGTATTACCATTCCCCCACCATGTTAACTGACCGTCATCGCCCCACTTGGGAACTGACCATGATTACCTTACCCTGTAAACCGACCGCCAGTGTTCAGACTAGAAAACTGAGCACATTGCCCAATGGACTATAACATTGAACGGACTATCACTGATTCACTCAGTAAACTGACCATCATTTCCACACCCTACATACTGACCATCATTGCCCCACCAATAGAGTGACACCATTGCCCAAGCCCTTAAACTGACGACCGTAGCCTCACCTGTAAATTGATCAGTCGTTTCCCAACTGTAATAGCCATCAGTTCCCTACCCTGTAAACTGGTTATCATATCCCTCCTATAAACTGACCGTCATTGCGCTACCCTATAAACTGACCATAGTTCCCCTCCTATAAACTGGCTATCATTGACCTAGCATGCAAGATGAACATCATTGTGCCAGCACTATCCACAAGACGTTTGGGATAATGTTTCTGTCCATATCAAATGGCTCTGAGCACTATGGGACTTAACATCTATGGTCATCAGTCCCCTAGAACTTAGAACTACTTAAACCTAACTAACCTAAGCACGTCACACAACACCCAGTCATCACGAGGCAGAGAAAATCCCTGACCCCGCCGGGAATCGAACCCGGGAACCCGGGAGCGGGAAGCGAGAACGCTACCGCACGACCACGAGCTGCGGACTCTCTCCATATCATCTCATCGTCACTACTTGAATATAATCTACCAATGCGTGAGTAATTATTTAAAATTCTGCTGTAAAATGGTGATGTAGGCAGAGATGCGTCAAGTAGTCTCCACTGTGCAATAGCATAAGTTGTCATTACGAACAGAAGGTGACCAGCGTTTCGTATTGCAATTTAAAATTAATAACCTAGCCTAGGGCAACTATAGTGTTTGGCTAACTTCTAAAATTAGTAGACAGCGTAGTACTTCTAGCTCTTACATACACAGCTGTGTATTTCTATTGTTTGGTTTGCAGTTTCGAAGAAACGTAATGTATTTACCACTGTGTGATAACATGTCTGTGTTATCAGCAGAAAATGATTAGCATTTTTTTCTTCAAGATGAAATTAATACCCAGGCATGATGGTCACCATAATGTTTAGCTGACTCTGATATTGGTTTTAGCCAGTCTAAGACCAGTTTGTGAAAAGTAGCACAGTCAATTTAGATATGGAAATAATACTGTTTACTTTGGCATCAGTATCATGTTATTCTCGTTTGTAAGTGCACTGTCAGCTCTATGTTAGATCAACATTAGTGTCCATGTGGGCTTTGGAATGTTATAGAAATATTATTTGCACATTTTAATTCTTTTATGCCTGGTACCTAATCAAACTAAGCTCACAGACTAACCAATAAATTATATCACTAGTGTTAATAAATGAACCAGCTGTGTTTTCAAGAGAAGTACAGGCATTCAGGTGTGGAAAAATTTTAATTTAGTATCCCTTGTATCTCGTCAGTTGTGGACAGATATTGGACTTTTGTCATCAATAAGTGCAGCTTAATCTGTGAGTTTTATCAGTAGTGATAGTATAAGAGCCACGTGGATTTTTGGTCAATATTGGAGAACAATATGATTACAGAGGTAGCGCCATATTTGTCTTGTGCTCAAAATCGTCACGTGTTTGAGATATTATTTTATTTTGATTTCAGATCAATTTTTGTTCGCTATCAAAGTTCTGTGATTAAACTTGACTTCTGCGATAAGCAACGTCCATCTGTTTTGTACTAAAATTTTTCCTTATCTGATAAATAATTTCATTTTGGTTCAAAGAGCGTGTTTTCGAGATTCGAACTTTCATATTTGCGCGTTTCGTCACTGTCTTTGTCTCCATTGTATTTCACGTAAACATTTCGCATTTCGCATATTCTGAAGTTCTCTTTCAGTATCACAGAAATATCTAATTTAAGTGATATAATAGATTAACTTTCTGACTGCTACAAACAAGCTCGCTGCATTATGTGCTGAGCGCGGCTTTGTTGTCACCACATACTGCAACCTGCACTGAGAGACCGTGTCCCGGCCGGTACCTGTTTGCTGGCTCTGCAGCACAGTCCGGCTCTGCAGCACGGTCCGGCTCGCCTGTGGTAAATAATTCTGGAGTGTTGGGCTTGACGACGTCGTCTGTCGCTCTGGGTTTCACCACCCTCGGTACAAAATAGACTCAGTTACTCTGAAAAATAAAGTATTTCATTTTTATGGTCATGTGAAAACGAATTACTGCGTAAACAAACACGCAAGTATATTATTAGAACAAATAAGCGCCGCGGTCACAAATATTAAGTCAAAATTGACCAGGTTTCGACGCTACTATGAGCGTCGTCTTCAGTATTAAACTAACTGTTCTAAAACGTATTAGGTATATAATACATTAATAAAACTAAAGTTTGTACTGACTGAAAAGAGAAGCAGTACTTACAAGTCACATTTTAAAAAATCTAAGCCGGAAAGGTGACGTCATGAATAGTTGTAAATAAGATGGCGAGTCGCTAAGGGCTCCTCGTACTTGAATGAACAAGGGTTGCAAGAGAGTCCTATTGCAACAAGAAATAGAATAGCGCTCGGTACTTTAGAGAGAGGATAAGTACAATGTCAAAGAGACAGGGGAAGACAACAGAGAAATTTGCGGACAGAATAAGGGAAATTAATGAATACACTTAGGAGTTGGGGCAGAGCGATGAAGCGAATAGTGTTCTGTTGCAGGAGGCTGAGCAAAGGGCACTTGATGTACACTCCTGGAAATTGAAATAAGAACACCGTGAATTCATTGTCCCAGGAAGGGGAAACTTTATTGACACATTCCTGGGGTCAGATACATCACATGATCACACTGACAGAACCACAGGCACATACACACAGGCAACAGAGCATGCACAATGTCGGCACTAGTACAGTGTATATCCACCTTTCGCAGCAATGCAGGCTGCTGTTCTCCCATGGAGACGATCGTAGAGATGCTGGATGTAGTCCTGTGGAACGGCTTGCCATGCCATTTCCACCTGGCGCCCCAGTTGGACCAGCGTTCGTGCTGGACGTGCAGACCGCGTGAGACGACGCTTCATCCAATCCAAACATGCTCAATGGGGGACAGATCCGGAGATCTTGCTGGCCAGGGTAGTAGACTTACACCTTCTAGAGCACGTTGGGTGGCACGGGATACATGCGGACGTGCATTGTCCTGTTGGAACAGCAAGTTCCCTTGCCGGTCTAGGAATGGTAGAACGATGGGTTCGATGACGGTTTGGATGTACCGTGCACTATTCAGTGTCCCCTCGACGATCACCAGTGGTGTACGGCCAGTGTAGGAGATCGCTCCCCACACCATGATGCCGGGTGTTGGCCCAGTGTGCCTCGGTCGTATGCAGTCCTGATTAAGGCGCTCACCTGCACGGCGCCAAACACGCATACGACCATCATTGGCACCAAGGCAGAAGCGACTCTCATCGCTGAAGACGACACGTCTCCATTCGTCCCTCCATTCACGCCTGTCGCGACACCACTGGAGGCGGGCTGCACGATGTTGGGGCGTGAGCGGAAGACGGCCTAACGGTGTGCGGGACCGTAGCCCAGCTTCATGGAGACGGTTGCGAATGGTCCTCGCCGATACCCCAGGAGCAACAGTGTCCCTAATTTGCTGGAAAGTGGCGGTGCGGTCCCCTACGGCACTGCGTAGGATCCTACGGTCTTGGCGTGCATCCGTGCGTCGCTGCGGTCCGGCCCCAGGTCGACGGGCACGTGCACCTTCCGCCGACCACTGGCGACAACATCGATGTACTGTGGAGTTCTCACGCCCCACGTGTTGAACAATTCGGCGGTACGTCCACTCGGCCTCCCGCATGCCCACTATACGCCCTCGCTCAAAGTCCGTCAACTGCACATACGGTTCACGTCCACGCTGTCGCGGCATGCTACCAGTGTTAAAGACTGCGATGGAGCTCCGTATGCCACGGCAAACTGGCTGACACTGACGGCGGCGGTGCACAAATGCTGCGCAGCTAGCGCCATTCGACGGCCAACACCGCGGTTCCTGGTGTGTCCGCTGTGCCGTGCGTGTGATCATTGCTTGTACAGCCCTCTCGCAGCGTCCGGAGCAAGTATGGTGGGTCTGACACACCGGTGTCAATGTGTTCTTTTTTCCATTTCCAGGAGTGTATTTTTGAGAGGGTTACCGGCGCATATGGCACGGAAAGTGCGTGAAGGGAATCCGAAAGATTTGTATTCGGCCATTCAGCTGGCAGTTCAGTGGGAGGAAATAGACGTGGCAATAGGGGTACGCGAGAGGCAAACTGTATTTCCAGCAGGTATAAAATGTTATAAGTGTGGTCGTAAGGGACATGAGCAGAGACAATGTACCCAGTGACCAAGGAATGGAGGAAGCGTGGAGGATGCAGAAGTGGAGATAGCAGAGGTAGACAATCGTTAAGTGGCAGAGGGAGCCCCAAGGCTTACCTAAGGGAGCTCCCGTTTAATTTCAATGCTACGAATACGTATGCTGAGGTGGAATGTTCAGTGGTAGGATCCGTAGGAACTAAAAAGTTTAAGATTTTGTTGGGCACACGGGCGCAAGTGTTAGTGGCTACTAAGAATACAATGGGATGAAGGACGTTAGATCCACCACGTTATAGGTTGCGTGGAGTGGGGGATAAGGAGGTGTGCGGCTGGTCCCGGCGCAGGTTCGAATCCTCCCTCGGGCATGGATGTGTGTGTTTGTCCTTAGGATAATTTAGGTTAAGTAGTGTGTAAGCTTAGGGACTGATGACCTTAGCAGATAAGTCCCATAAGATTTCACACACATTTGAACATTTTTTGGACAAGGAGGTCACGCCTTTGGGGTCGGTGACAGTTGACTTTCGCATAGAGAAAGTCCGATTTAGTGCGTGCATGGAGGTGGTGCCATGGGAGAGCGAGTGCTACGACATGATCCTAGGAGTATATTTCTTGCATCAACATCATGCCAAAATTGACCTTGGACAACGAACTGTAGAACTTGTTCGAATGTTATTTCCGCTAGGGGCAACTGTTGTCAACGCAGAGCTGTCGCGAGGGGCGTTTAATGTAATGAACAAACCAATTGAACCGCGTACATTAGCATTAAGGCTTAATTCGCATGAGTGATTGTCTAGAGGCACCGGGAAGTCGCTTTGGGTAAGTGTGGAGTCGAATCTACCTGTGGGTACAGTATGTGTTATTGAGCCATTGAAGGATAATGAAGATTTCGGTTCACTGGGTTGTTTTGTGAAACGTAGTGTTGTACGCGTACAGGAGCAGAACGACGGGCTAGTAGTTCCCGTGAACGTGGATAATTTTAGCGCTGTAGATGCGAATTTGAGGAAAGAGTTTTGGTAGCAAATTTGGATGTGCCAGATGAGGAAGACTCGTGTTTGAGATGTAGGCAAAGCGATCAACCACTAACTGCCGATAGAACTGCATTGCGTAACAAAATTAAGCATTTGAAAGGAGAAGAAAGAGAGCATATGGAAGAATGATTGTGGGAATCTAAGAATTTGTTTTTTCCGCAAGGGCCGTTATCAGAATCTCCATTAGTTCAACATAGGATGCCAACAGGGAATGAAGCACCGGTTTACCGCAAGCCATACAGATACCGAGGTATTTGGAGCCGATTGTGGAGGATTTCATTGATCAGCAACTTTCAGACGGTATTATAGAGCATAGTAATAGTTGCTGGGGAGCAGGCATTCTCGTTGTGCCTAGAAAATCTATGGATGAAACTAAGAAATACAAGTTCTGTGGTGACTACCAGTACCTCAATAATAAGACAGTAACGGACGCATACCCCACTCCAAACATATGGAAACCTTGGATCACTTAGGACAGTGCCAGTACTTTTCTACGACGCATTTGACAAGTGGTTATCATTAGTTAGAGATGCCTCCAGAGGATCGTCCAAAAACTGCTTTCTCTACACCTATAGGCCACTACCAGTACATTAGAATGACATTCGGTTTGAAAAACGCTCCGGCAACGTTTCAGAGATTGTTAGAAAGTGTCTTGAGCGATTTGAAACCACGGTAGTGTCTTGTCTATTTGGATGACATTAAAGTGTTTTCAAGTAGTATAGAGCAACATAGACAGCGGTTAACGGAAGTCTTTATGAGGTTAAGAGTAGATCGTTTGTCTTTGAGCCTGGAGAAAGTAATATATTTTGGTCATATTGTCAGTAAGGACGGAGTGCGAAAAGATTCGAGGTTGGTACAGGCTGTAAGGGATTTTCGGGAACCGAAAACCGTTAAGGAAGTGCAGTCAATTATCGGATATTGCAATTTCTATCGGAAGTTCGTGAAGGGTTTTGCAGATTTAGCACAGCCGTTGACACGATTGTTACGGAAGGGTGTGAAATCTGAGTGGAGAGAAGAATGTCAGAAAGCGTTTGGTAAACTAAATTAAGTGTTAACATGAAGTCCGGTTCTTGTGCTTCCAGATTTTGAAAAGGAGTTTATACTAGCATGCGATGCGTCGAATCAAGCATTAGGGTGTGTTCTTAGGCAGGAAATTGATGGGAAAGAACATCCTGTAGCCTATGCGTCTAGGCAGTTGAATGCAGCGGAGAGGAATTACTTAAAAACAGAGAGGGAGATGCTTTGCGTAATCTATGGAATAACATATTTTAAATGTTATTTATATGGGAGAAGATTTCGAGTAGTGACAGATCATGCCCCGTTAAGTGGTTGTTGGGGTTGAAGGATCCGTCTACTATACTCGCTTGATGGGCTGTGAGGCATAGTGAATTCGACTACGAGGTGGTGTACAAGCCTGGGAAGAAGCACGGTAATGCGGATGCACTAAGTAGGAAGCTGGCAAAAGTACAAGTCATAGGTTATAACCTAGCAGTATGGCAAAAATTACAGGACGCAGACAACGATTGTAAATTGTATCGGACACAGCCACATTTTAATGTGTACGACGGTCTTCTGTGTAGGGAAACGAAGTTAGGGCCAAGGGTAGTAGTGCCAGCGAAGTTCAGGGATTAGGTTTTAATGGAAGCACACGATCACGTGTTATCCGGCCATTGAGGGTGTAGAGCTACGAATAGGAGAGTGGCGGAGAGGTATTGGTGGAGAGGTAGGAAAGGAGATGTGGATCAGTATGTCAGGAATAGTATAGCATGTGCGCAGAGAGTAGATTTGAGTCGGAAACAGATACAGCTACGCCGGCCGGGGTGGCCGAGCCGTTCTAGGCGCTACAGTCTGGAACCGCGCGGCCGCTACGGTCGCAGGTTCGAATCCTGCCTCGTGCATGCGTGTGTGTGATGTCCTTAGGTTAGTTAGGTTTAAGTAGTTCTACGTTCTAGGGGACTGATGGCCTTAGAAGTTAAGTGCCATAGTGCTCAGAGCCTTTTGAACCATTTTGAAGATACAGCTACAACGATTACCGGAAGCAACATGTCAATTCTATTTTCTGGGGATTGATGTCTTAGGATCTTTTAGGCGAACACCATCGGGGAACAGATTCGTTCTCACAGTACTAGACCATGTTTCGAGGTATGTTTAGACGGTGGCTATGCCAAATCAACAGGCAGCAATTGTCGCCCAAGCGTTAGTAAATAACTCGATTTTGAAGTTTGGTGTACCGGAGACAATAATTACTGACCAAGGAACCAACTTCATGCCGGATTTAATGAAACAACTATGTAAAGTGTTGAACGTAAATAAGTTGAGGACGAGCGTATTGCATCCACAGGCGAACGGAAGGACATAACAGGGAAAAAACCATCCAGATGGCAGAATGCTGCGGTCTGGAGAGAGATCGGTCAGATAATTGTCACATTGCTATAGATCATAACAATATGCAGTGATGGGAGTGATTAATTCATTTAATAATGAATGTAACTGTATTTACAAATGGAACACTTTATCCATGGTAGCGTTCAGTGTGGCTTACACAGTAACTTATTTGATATGTTGTAAAAAACTTGCAGTCCAAGACTGCAACCATGGACTGCAAGTTTCTTACAAAATAATGCTTCATGGTCATTCACAATTAATAAGTGCCTCAATGCATCAGAATTGTATTACAACAGCCTTACCTCAATTTCACAAAAAAAATGGTTCAAATGGCTTTCAGCACTATGGGACTTAACTTCTGGGGTCATCAGTCCCCTAGAACTTTTACTTTTGTATGTAAAATATAAGTCTTAGTCGCTGGTCGGTACCAGGCATACAGGCATCCGTGGATGACTAGCACTGGTTGTCAAATTTTCCTAACCATCCTCCCTCTCACCACCCTTCGCCCTGTAGGCGCCTTGCTAATTATTTTCCCACGACTCGATCCGTGCCTACTTTCCGTAACCAAACGGTACGACACTTATATCGCTCGGAAAGCTTGAAAATAAACGTTGCAATAATCTGCAGTGTTGTCAACCTTAACAGGACTGTCTGCGGTTCTTTTGTACAGAGCCGAGTGGAGTGTCTGAATCAGAGGCTGAGACGGTTCTGCGACCGTGTGGGCTGCAGATTCCTCGACTTGCGCGACAGGGTGGTGGGGTTTCGGGTTCCGCTGGATAGGTCAGGAATCCACTACACACAGCAGGCGGCTACACGGGTAGCAGGGGTTGTGTGGCGTGGACTGGGCGGTTTTTTAGGTTAGATGGCATCGGGCAAGTACAGAAAGGGCAACAGATTCAAAGGGTGCGGGGCAAAGTCGGGACATGCGGGGACCAAGCAACAATCGGTATTGTAATTGTAAACTGTCGAAGCTGAGCTGGTAAAGTTCCGGAACTTCAAGTGCTGATAGAAAGCACCGAAGCGGAAATCGTTATAGGTACGGAAAGCTGGCAGAAGCCAGAGATAAATTGTGCCGAAATTTTTACAAAGGCACAGACGGTGTTTAGAAAGGACAGATTGCATGCAACCGGTGGGGGGCGTGTTTGTCGCTGTTAGTAGTAGTTTATCCTGTAGTGAAATAGAAGTCCCCTAGAACTTAGAACTACTTAAACCTAACTAAGCTAAGGACATCACACACATCCATGCCCGAGGCAGGATTCGAACATGCAATCGTAGCGGTCGCGCGGTTCCAGACTGAACGCCTAGAACCGCTCGGCCACACCGGCCGCCCAACACGACAAAGGCTGCATGCTATTGGAATGACGGATTCCCCCCTTTGCCCACGTTGCCACTTCGTGAACAATGACGAACACCGTTTAACATGTGGATCGGCGTTAGAAGTATGGCTTCTAGTGCAGAAGATCCTCGCCTGCTACCTACGTATCGCGCCTCGCACAATTCAGCCACGACTCCTCCTTTGTCCGGATGATACTTATTTCCCGCCTGCGAAGACTCACGCTCTCACATGGTTTAAAGGTATGTAAGAGATGAGGCCCCTCCACGCCCGCACCAACGTGGTGACTAAACCAAAAGTTCTACTGTCACCTCCGTAAACATGTTCGTTATCTAGTAAGTGGATCACAGGAGGCTGGGCTGTGATGTTGTCCGTGCGTCTGGGTAAGACTACGCATTAACACGGTCCATCAGGTGATAGATAGTGGACGAAACGCGAGTGAGGGTAGCGATTTGAAGAGCAGAGGGAAAAAAGTGCCATGGCTCGTGCCGTGGGAAAAAAACCAGTGGGATGGGTAGTAAGAGCAGTAGTGGCTTACTAGCTGCGATAGCTCATGCAAGGTTGGATTTGTTAGTATAGGTATCATGCATCATTACCGTGACAAGCGATGGCGATGTGTCCCAGTTGCTGCAGCTGCTACATTCCTGGAACAATCAAGTTCGTTATACAATAGTCGAAGATCGGCCGTAGATCATCTCACTGTGTGGGGGATGTGTGGAGCTTGTTTGCATGCAGTGTACGGTACGGCTTCCCTGTGTGGTGCCAGTTATTCGGCAGTGTATTTCAGCTGAATATCCAGTAATGGCGTCTGATTAACAGGGGCTCGCCTGTGCCGTTATGTTTGCGTATGCTTCGCCATAGATGTTATGTCCTTACAAGTATGTCTTTTGGTCTTCTATATTTCCATCTATGGTTGTGGTTGTAGTTCCCCAGATGCAGAATAAACGGGTTCTGCGAATGTCTGGAGTTTCTGTATAGTCTTGTGGTGAGTTTGTGGATTACCTCCGTGAGAGTCTCAAGTCGGTATTCCCGGTGAAGGTCCGCGATGCGTGTATATCGTGGAGCATTGCTTATGATTTTGAGTACTTTGTTTTGTATGAGCTGCAGACGGCGCAGGCGTGTAGGCGCAGCGTATCCCCAGACAGGAGCTGCGTACGTCATCAGGGGTCGGATAAGTGTCATGTACATGGACCTCGACACCCTTCTGTTCAGTGTGCTACGCCTGTTGAGCATAGGATAGAGCTGTTTGAGCCTCGTGCTAGCTCGGTTGGTCATGTGTTATATGTGGTCCCCCCAGAGTAGTTTCCGGTCCAGCCAGACACCGAAGTATTTGACTTTCTCGCGGAAACGTATTGGACGTGCATGTAGAGTTATTGGTCTGCAGTAGCGGTGTTTGCGCAGTTGCTTAGGTTTTCTAGTGAACAGAACGGCTTCGCACTTGTCGACGTTTACTCTAACACGCCATTTCTCCAACCAAGGCTCGGCCACTGTGAGTGCAGTCTGTAGGCGTGACGTAATGTTTGATGGTTTCCAATCTTGCGCTGGGATGGCTGTGTCATCCGTGTAGATTGCCATCATTGTGTTTTGTGTGGTTGGGAGATAGTTTGTGTAGAGGTTAAACAGTAGGGGCCCTAGGATGCTTCCCTGGGGTACTCACGCGTATATACCGTGTCGTGTTGATTGTTTTCCCTGCACGTCAGTGTTGAAACTCCTGTCTGTGAGGTATGAGTGTATTAGACGTAGCAGCCCGTCGGGGAATCCCGCGTCGCTGAGTTTGCGGATGAGGCCGTTGTGCCATAAACGGTCGAAAGCCTTTTCGATGTCCAGGAACACTGCCCCTGTAGCTTTATTTATGTTGAAGCCATGTGTTATATGGTCAACGACCCGTAGGAGTTGTTGTGTTGTGGAGTGGTGATTCCTGAAGCCGAATTGCTCCGGTCTCAGGATGTCATTTGTTATGCAGTGCCTAGTGATGCGTTTGAGGATCACCTTCTCAACAATCTTACTGAGCGAGCTCAGAAGGCTGATGGGTCGGTAATTTTGTGGGAGGCTGTGGTCTTTCCCCGGCTTCCTGAACATCAGGACCTTGGCCGTCTTCCAAAAGGCGGGGAAGTGTTGATGTTTTAGTATGGCATTCGTTATGTGTGTTAGGTACTCAGTTGCTTTATCCGTGAACTCCTGGAGGACACGGTTTTGAATGCCATCATGACCAGGGGCTTTCCTAGCAGCGGAATGCATTATAGCCCAGGAGACTTCGGTTGTGCTAGCATGTCGAATGTCGTCGCGCGATGGTTGGGCTAGAGTGCGTGTAACCTCTTGGTCAGTAGCAAGTGTGAACACTGGATTTGATGGTACCAAGTTCGGTGTGAATGATGCTGCGAGTGTTCGGGTCATTAGTTCTGCTTTCTCTTCCGCTGAGTATGCAGGTCCGTCAGGCCCTTGAAGCGTTGGGGTGTATATTTTCTCCCTGGTGAAGTGTCGGGCTAGTTGCCACACGCCAGGTCGTGCGGTGTCCAGCCCTTCGAGTTTTTGGTTCCACTGTTGTGTTCTATGTGTTTGTATTTTATCGTGTATGATGCCCTGTAGTCTGTTAATGTGACGTTTGAACTACGGACGCCTGGTGCGCTGCCATTGTCTCCTGAGGCGATTCCTCATTGAGATTAGGCCCAGGATTTCCTGGAGCAGGGCCGCACTGCGTTGTTGTGAGGTGCGATCAGGTATGGTGCCTGCCATTGCGTCCTGGACGGCGTTAGTGAGGGTTTCTACTGCCTCGTCAATTCGTGCTGTTTCATTAATTTCGTGTATAGGTGGGATGTAGCTATCGAGCGTTTGCTTGAACAATGTCCAATTCGCACGCCCGTACTCCAACATCTTGCGTTGTTCCATGTGCTGCAGTGTTTCCTCAATGTATAGTATTACAGGTTGGGGGTTTGAGGGCAGATCGTTTTCAACGGCAACGTTGAGTGTCGCTGTAATGCCCTTGATGAGGGCCATGTCTATCACGTCTGGCCTGTGTCCCCTCTGATAGGGAATGAGCGTCGGTTCGGTCGGCGCTAGTATAATGTAGTTTCTGCCTAGTGAATGTTCGTACAGTTTTTTGCCGTTGGGATTTCGTATGCGTGAATTCCATTCTGGGGGTGTTTTGCGTTCAGATCTCCAGCGACTATTACTCGCGGTGAAATGTTGAGTAATGTGCTGATATCGCGTGTTGAGATGCCTACAGGGCTGTTGTATACCGATATCAATGTGGTGTAGGCTCCGTTGAACTTGACTCTGACGGCCGTAGCCTCGATTTTTTCCAGTTCAAGGAGCTCTATGTTTGTGTGCTCAATGTCTTTGTGTATGACGATTGCAGTTCCACCTGCCACGGCGTCGCCCGGTCGGTCAGTACGATAGACACAGTAGCCAGGAAAGTTTAATTGTTTGTGCGGTTTAAGCTTAGTCTCGCTCAGTAGCGCGACAAGGATTCCCTTGCGCTCCATGAACGCGGCAAATTCTGCCCTTTTGTTGTGGATCGAGTCTGCAATCCAGAACAGGATCTGTGATAGTGTGTGCGGGTCTGCGTTATGGGCCGGGTGTGGCATATTACTCATGTAAGAGTGTGAAAGAGTTTTGTGATGGCAGTGTGTATGACAGCCCAGTATTGCCCGGGTTCGGCGCTCATGAGCTGGGTGATGAGTGTAGTGACGGCCGTCAGCACCTTGGTAAGGATTTGAACGGTCGTGTGTCGAGGGAATAGTGTTTCCAGTATTCCCCCAGGTGGTGTGTTGGTGTTGGGTGTGGCAGCCTGAGGTGCTGTTGTGGAGTTAGCGGCCGCTTGTGCGGGTATTGGTGTGTTGTTAGGAGCGGCATTTGTGTTTTGTGACAGAGGTTGTGGCGCCTGTGTTACTTCTGTGGTGAGGAGGATGGTAGTGTGAGTTACAGTCTCGGTGTCTTGTTGACTGTTTTCCTGTGTGTTGCTGTTCTGTTGTTGCTGCGTGGCCTGTTGTGGTGATTTCGTGTTCCCGCCCTGTGTTTGCGTGTACGTCTATTCTTCCTCTGGGCTTGGGGTTCGGGGGGTTCTTGTGTGGGTGTGTTTTGCTGTATATGGTGCGTTTCTTCGCAGCACGTGATTTCCGGGAGTGGGGTCGTGTTGTTTGGGAGCATAGGTGTTGGTACCGATGCTTGTTGGGTTTCAGGTGTTGTCTGTGGCTGTTGTGTGGCTGTTGCAGCGGTTGTTTCACGTGTGTGTGAAGGGCGCTGAGGTTCTGCGGCCTGTGCCGTTCCGCCAGGGCGTGCAACCGTGGCAAACGTTACGCCGTTCCTTACTGGGTTCGGCGCTGGCCTTGGGCGTGGTATGTCGTACAGTACCCTGCTCTTGTCTTGTTTACGCTTCAGCGCCTGTTTGTATGAGCTGCACTGTCTGAAGTTTGCCGCATGGGGCCCACCGCAGTTGGCACAGCGTCGCTGGTTTGGCTGTGTTTGTGTGCAAGTGTTGGATCTGTGATTGCCAGCGCATCCGCGGCAGCGAGTTGCCAGACCGCAGCGGAGGGCCGAGTGGCCGAACCGCTAGCAGTTGTTACATTGTTGGGGGACGTTGGGTGGTTCGTAAAGTTCTACACGTACGCCCATCCGCAGAAAGCTCTTTATCTGCAGGATGGCGCGGGAATCAGCCGTGTCGGCTAACTCAACCATGTAGTGTGGTAACGGTGCGTGTGTACGGAACCGTCATCCGGGAGGCACTTTTACAGTCGAATCCCAGATAACACAGGGCCGCCTGTACTGTCTCGTTGGGGGTACTGGGATCCACTCCCTTGATCACGTACTGCTGGGTTCTCTCGTCCAGCGTTCTGTACGTGTAATGTTCGATCTTCCGATCTTTGAGGAAGGTCAGAAGATCTTTGTATTCGTTGTCTGTGGCAACGTACAGTGAGGCCCTATCCGCCGAGTACTTTGCATGTAATGTGCTGTTTATGTGCCTTTCCGCGAATGCAGAGTTAAGGGCACTAAGGTTCCCATGGTTTTGTATAACGACTGGGGAGAAACCAGTCTTGTGTTGTGTGGGCACCGCTGTGGCTTTGTGTGCCTTGTTGTTGTTCGCCACAGCTGTGTTTGCGTTTTGTTTTGTGTTAATGTTGCTAGCCTGAGATGAGCTAGTGGGTGTAGGCAACAGCGCCTTTCGGTTGCCTAGCGAGTTTGGTTGCTCGCTTGTTTGTGCTGGTGTTTCTCTGGGTCTGCGTTTTGGGCCCTCCACCTGCCAGGGCTCTTTGTAGTGGTTTTCTGTGTCCACATCCGCCGCCGCTGCCTCGATCTCTTGAGGCTGCGGCGTCGGTGGGACAATGGTACATGACTGTCCAGTGACAGGTGAGTGTAAGGTGATGTTGAGTGTAGTTGTTTTGGTGGGTGACACGTCCGCCCCGAAAAGTTCGGTGATTAGCCGGCGCGACTCGAGCTGCTTTTGCGCTTTCGCGCCAAGCCGAGAGCGTCGCCAGCCGCTCCCTTGCCTTCGGTAGCGGGCGGGGCGCGAGTTTCGGCGGGAGCAGTCGATCCTCGCGCCTCGTGTGTTGCAGTCTTGCTGCGGGTGACAGCAGGGGAAGCGCTAGCAGCATCCGCCATCTCGCACTTAGGATTATTTATTGGGTGGGAGGGGGGAAACGACAATTTTGCTTTTCTCGATAGGCGAGAGAAGTGTCTCTTGTTCCCTATTGAAGTGGGTGGTCCCTACTTTACGCTAACATGCGCTTTTCGTGCAAGTGCGGCACCTAAAGGAGGTGCGGGAGAAGAATGGCCTGCAGCGGCATGTCCATAACTACCTCTTTCGAGATGATGAGAAGACGATATTTGATTACTGGAAATTTCTCCAGGTCAGTCATAGCACACTTGAGCGGACACCCCGATACCAACAGCTATTTGCGAACTATTTGCGCAGTGCCTTTGACAACCCCCCCCTCCCCCTCACAGTTGGGGAGTACCGGGCAGAGGATGACTGCCGTTATGGAGCTCCACATGCTGGGAAATGTTCATCAACATGGAACGTGGACTCTGTACGCAGATAGGCCATGCAAATGCAATTGTGTGCAAGACTTGCTTAAATTTTTCTTTCTCTATCATTATATGATTAGTTTCAAATTCCATTTCATTGTTTCGTAGGTACTCTTGTTCTGTTATTGCTGTGGATGTTAACTCCAATTTTTTTTGTCGTAACTAACAGACGCCATTTTCCTAAATAAAAAAATTCTCTGGTACGAATTACGCCACTGCAACTTTTTTTTACTCCCATGTAATTCTAAAAAAAAAAAAGTGGTCATCTCGACAGAACGTCCATCCTAAGAGCCCTGATTCGATCCCCGGCTGGGTCGGAGATTTTCTCCGCTCAGGGACTGGGTGGCGATCTTCTCATGGAGAGCGATTGGGGAGGGGGGGGGGGGTTATATTTGGAAGTTGCCAGTCCTATGTTGAGGTGTATTTCTCATGTGTCTTTTCTACATTTTGCCAGATGGTAAAACAATCCCACTTGCGCTAACGGCCATAATGGTGCCATGTTCAAAAGTATCCGAACTTCCTGTATTACTTATGAAAATAGGTTAGCGTCACATAAACAGCCTAAATTGGTGGTGTGTTCAAAAGTACCTGCGCACCTGACGTTTTCGCCATGTTCAGAATTATAAGAACACCCTGAGTTATTCATCAAAAAATACATGAAGCATGGAACACAGAATATTTCCATTTCCGTGTCTAAAATTGTAGGTAAGGAGCACCTGTGGTCATCTGTATTTTGATCTCCGTGTTACACTGGTGTATTAAAACAAACACCGTCCGAACAAATCGTAAAGGCCCAAGGGTACCGACCGGCCTCTGCGTCATCCTTAGCCCTTAGGCGTCACCGAATGCGGATACTGAGGGGCATGTGGTCAGCACACCGCTCTCCCGACCGTTGTCAGTTTTCGTCACCGGTGCCACTGCTTCTCAATCAAGCAGCTCGTCAATCGGCCTCACAAGGGCAGAGTGCCCCCTACTTGCCAACAGCACTCGGAAGACCGGGACAGTGTCCCATTCAAGCACGACAGCGTTTAACTCCGGTGGTCTGACGGGAGCCTGTGTTACTACTGCGCCAAAGCCGTTGGCACACTTGATGTAAGGCACAATAAAACACTACCGGATCTAAACTGTCTATCATAAACTTCATTAGCGAAACACACACACACACAATGTTTATGGCCTTGAAGTTTAACCAGCCCGAATAGCTGTGCACTTGAGACCGCCGCTTCACGGATTGAGAGACGATACACTTGCCCCAGCTCGAATACGTCCAGTGAGTTAACGATGAAGGTTGGTGTATTGGTCAGCCTGGATGTAGTTTACAGGAAGTTTCCAACATTCGACGAGATGAATACTGGACTCGTACCCAATTTACGCTTCGGTTACACGATTCGCAAACATTTAGAAGACTTCCACGCACTTTCGCAACCATCACACCACGCGCAGACAAATGAGGTACACACTATCTTTACCAGAGTATAACGAGGTGGCGACACGAGGAGCATGCGGCCACCCCTTGCAGAATGATGCCAAATCCACTGATAACCATACTGACCCTCCACGGAATCAGGGCAAAGGCACTAACAATAAGAGGATCCTGAACTAACACACTAAGTAGAACTTGCAAAAGATCATTGCTCGATTTCTGCACCACACTTTGTGAAAGACACAATTAAAAATTTCCACGTCAAGTATTATGCTTAAAACATCACTGCTGGATCTGAAATTAAGTGCCTCAGTGCTGTTCCAAAGCATAAATGGCACCATAACTGTACAAAAGAAATGAACCAGGTGATGTAGTAATACTCGACATTTCATTTCATTACTAAACGAGGCTATGAACGGAAACCAGCTCACCAAGCCTAAGCAGGGAAGCACACACATGAATATGCAGTCTGCATTACTGTTTTGTAACTACGAGCTTATGTAAGAATGCAATAAATTATTGTGCTACGCCTACAACATGATTTAGGATTCTCAAAGTAAATAGAACATGGCTATTTCCTCCTCCAAATTCTGTCTATTATTTTTATATAACAGTAAAAAAAACTTGTGGCTGTAGTATGATGCTAAGCAGGCTATTAATAGTTCCTCGTAAACCTAACTGAGACTATCCTACTGACTGTTCAGAGGTTTCATTGACGTTAACCATATCTGGGTATCGAAATGTATCAATGGTAACAGGCGAAAATTTGTGCTAGACCGAGACTTCAACCCAGATTTCCCTCTTACAGCGAACAGTTCCTTAGCTGCTTCAGCAATCCAAATACGCTTCCCTTCCGACCCAAATTCCCAGAGTATTACACATTAATGATCTAGTATAAGTGATTACCCATGTTGCCCCCCTTCTAACAGCCGTGTACCGCAAGTCTCTAGAGGAACGGAGGGTTCCAAATGATTGGAAAAGAGCACAGATAGTCCCAGTCTTCAAGAAGGGTCGTCGAGCAGATGCGCAAAACTATAGACCTATATCTCTTACGTCGATCTCTTGTAGAATTTTAGAACATGTTTTTTGCTCGCGTATCATGTCATTTCTGGAAACCCAGAATCTACTATGTAGGAATCAACATGGATTCCGGAAACAGCGATCGTGTGAGACCCAACTCGCCTTATTTGTTCATGAGACCCAGAAAATATTAGATACAGGCTCCTAGGTAGATGCTATTTTTCTTGACTTCCGGAAGGCGTTCGATACAGTTCCGCACTGTCGCCTGATAAACAAAGTAAGAGCCTACGGAATATCAGACCAGCTGTGTGGCTGGATTGAAGAGTTTTTAGCAAACAGAACACAGCATGTTGTTATCAATGGAGAGACGTCTACAGACGTTAAAGTAACCTCTGGCGTGCCACAGGGGAGTGTTATGGGACCATTGCTTTTCACAATATATATAAATGACTTAGTAGATAGTGTCGGAAGTTCCACGCGGCTTTTCGCGGATGATGCTGTAGTATACAGAGAAGTTGCTGCATTAGAAAATTGTAGCGAAATACAGGAAGATCTGCAGCGGATAGGCACTTGGTGCAGGGAGTGGCAACTGACCCTTAACATAGACAAATGTAATGTATTGCGAATACATAGAAAGAAGGATCCTTTATTGTATGATTATATGATAGCGGAACAAACACTGGTAGCAGTTACTTCTGTAAAATATCTGGGAGTATGCGTACGGAACGATTTGAAGTGGAATGATCATATAAAATTAATTGTTGGTAAGGCGGGTACCAGGTTGAGATTCATTGGGAGAGTGCTTAGAAAATGTAGTCCATCAACAAAGGAGGTGGCTTACAAAACACTCGTTCGACCTATACTTGAGTATTGCTCATCAGTGTGGGATCCGTACCAGGTCGGGTTGACGGAGGAGATAGAAAAGATCCATAGAAGAGCGGCGCGTTTCGTCACCGGGTTATTTGGTAACCGTGATAGCGTTACGGACATGTTTAATAAACTCAAGTGGCAGACTCTGCAAGAGAGGCGCTCTGCATCGCGGTGTAGCTTGCTGTCCAGGTTTTGAGAGGGTGCGTTTCTGGATGAGGTATCGAATATATTGCTTCCCCCTACTTATACCTCCCGAGGAGATCACGAATGTAAAATTAGAGAGATTAGAGCGCGCACGGAGGCTTTCAGACAGTCGTTCTTCCCGCGAACCATACGCTACTGGAACAGGAAAGGGAGGTAATGACAGTGGCACGTAAAGTGCCCTCCGCCACACACCGTTGGGTGGCTTGCGGAGTATCAATGTAGATGTAGATGTAGAACCCCTAACTCGCATGTTCCCGATTCCACTAAGAGACCTGGGCTGGTGTGAATTTGCAATGAAAGAAAGGATCATTGATCGTCGTCACCTATATATCGATTATTTTACTGGTCATAAAGGTGAAACGTATTATTCATCAAAAATATGTAAGCAGAAACAATATGATTATTTAAGTGGTATTACCATCTCTAAACTGTTTTATAAAACTCATGTTTTGTTAATATAGCATGTAAATGACTCTAAGAGTGCTGTTAATGTGTAAGTTAAATTTGCCACGAAAGTCATGACTGTAAACCATGTGCCACAAGCTGCATCAGTTGTACGAAGATTGTTTAAGTGTGCATTAAAATATAGTTAGAACTAAGCACGTTGAAAGATAAAAGAGTAGCCATCGAGACTTAATTCGCCAAACCTGATGCCACCAGTCGGAAAGAGCTAACTAAATGGAAAAATGGTTGAAGAAGAAAAATAACTTGAAAACCGCCATAGAACAGTAAAAAGAGGTTTCCTTTAGCCCTTTGACAATCGATAACCTTGAAGGTGTACTTCAAAACATGTGTCTGAACAAAAAAATTGCAATGGTACTGAAAAATTATTTGCGAACGGCGCACACAACAATTAAAGTTAATGAGACATACATGTGTTGCATTCAAATGCAACGGGACTTGACAAAGACATGTCTGATGTCGGCCTCTTTGATTGCCATTGCAACAGAACTCTTACTAAGAAGATAAAAAGGGCAGCCCGAAGGCATCCACATATTGGGACATTAAATGGTCGCACATTCATGAGCCAACTGCCTTAGAACCATTTTAAACGACTGCACTGCCGAAACCCTGGGCCAAATATCGGCAGGTCATTAGGGCTCTAATTAGCAAGAACAAATCTATCATTCGCACCTCAGGCCAGATATATTTTATACTCAGTTACAACTGGCTATATCCCGCCAGCATGTCGTGATCATTAGGCATGTACGTCATGACGAAGCCACAAGAAATGCTAAAAAAGAATTTGAAAGAAAAAATGGAAATAACCAAGGGGGTAACTGCTTACGAATTCTGACAGGCTGTAAGGAGCGTATTACGTAAATACGAACATTTATGGAAACCTCAATTACATCGATACGGTGCTGGGTAGGACAAAAGATATGTCATACAGCTATTGGCTGTAACAGTTTGCAATCGCGGTTTGTTAAAAAAGTATCGACGGAACAGCCGACGACCAGTAGATATTTCGCTCTTATATGGAATCCTCCACCAGAATCTATGATTACAATTTCCCCCCCCCCCCCCCCCCGCTCCAAAAAAAGATAGTCACGGAAACCACGGAAACACCCCTACCTCCCCTTATGGGGAAAAAAAGAAACAAATACGTAAAGTAACTCACGTTATAAGTGCAATAGTGTAGGAAACATGACCCACATTTTTTGTAGGCATCAAAATGGTTATGCTCTAGAAGTGGACACGAAAAATAATCCTGTGGGCGACCGGTGCAAATAACACAACAGAGAGGACCGTGTCGAATACTTAGATGTACAGAACTGTCACCATGAAAAACATGTGGGCAATACTCACCTCTCTCCCACGACTACACTACCTGACTAAAATGGCACAAAAACACATACATACACACTCACACACGCGCGCATTATGTATACAGGGTGGTCCATTGATCGCGACCGGGCCAAATAACTCACGAAATAAGCGTCAAAAGAAATAACTACGAAGAACGAAATTTGTCTAGCTTGAAGGGGGAAACCAGATGGCGCTATGGTTGGCCCGCTAGATGGCGCTGCCGTACGTCTAACTGATATCAGTTGCGTCTTTTTTTTTACATAGGAACCCCCATTTTTTATTACTTATTAGTGTAGTACGTAGAGAAATATGAATGTCTTAGTAGGACCACTTTTTTCGCTTTGTGATTGACGGCCCTGTAATAGTCACAAATATATAGCTCACAATTTTAGACGAACAGTTGGCAACAGGTAGGTTTTCTAAATTAAAATACAGAACGTAGGTACGTTTGAACATTTTATTTCGATTGTTCCAATGTGATACATACACTTTTGTGAACTTATCATTTCTGAGAACGCATGCTGCTACAGCGTGATTACCTGCAAATACCACATTAATGCAATAAATGCTCATAACGATGTCCATCAACCACAGTGCATTTGGCAATACGTGTAACGACATTCCTCTCAACACCAAGTAGTTCGCCTTCCGTAATGTTCGCACATGCATTGACAATGCGCTGACACATGTTGCCAGGCGTTGTCGGTGGACTACGATAGCAAATATCCTTCAACTTTCCCCACAGAAAGAAATCCGGGGACGTCAGATCCGGTGAACGTGCGGGCCGTGGTATGGTGCTTCGACGATCAATCCACCTGGCATGAAATATGCTATTCAATACCGCTTCAACCGCACGCGAGTTATGTGTCGGACATCTATCATGTTGAAGGACATCGCCATTCTGTCATGCAGTGAAACATCTTGTAGTAACATCCATAGAACATTACGTAGGAAATCAGCATACATTGCACCATTTAGATTGCCATCGATCAAATGGGGGCCAATTGTTCTTCCTCCCATAATGCCGGACCATGCATTAACACGCCAAGGTCGCTGGTGATCCACCTGCCGCAGCCATCGTGGGTTTTCCGCTGCCCAATACAGGTAGTGCATATTATGCCGGTTTACGTTACCGCTGTTCGTGAATGATGTATCGTCGCTAAATAGAACGCGTGCAAAAAATCTGTCATCGTCCCGTAATCTCTCTTGTGCCCAGTGGCAGAACTGTACACGACGTTCAAAGTCGTCGCCATGCAATTCCTGGTGCATAGAAATATGGTACTGGTGCAATCGATGTTGATGTAGCATTCTCAACACCGACGTTTCTGAGATTCCCGATTCTCGCGCAGTTTGTCTGCTTCTAATGTGCGGATCAGCCGCAACAGCAGCTAAAACACCTACTTGGTAATCATCATTTGTTGCAGACCGTGGTTGACGTTCCACATGTGGCTGAACACTTCCTGTTCCCTTAAATAACGTAACTTTCCGGCGAACGATCCGGACACTTGGATGATGTCCAGGATACCAAGCAGCATACATAGCACACGCCCGTTGGGCATTTTGATCACAACAGCCATACATCAACGCGATATCGACCTTTTACGCAATTGGTAAACGGTCCTTTTTAACACGGGTAATGTATCACGAAGCAAATACCATCCGCACTGGCGGAATGTTACGTTGCACCACGTACTCATACGTTTGTGACTATTACAGCGCTGTCAATCACAAAGCGAAAAAAGTGGTCCAAGTACAACATTCATATATCTTTACGTATTACACCAATATGTAATAAAAATGGGGGTTCCTATTCAAAAAAAAACGCAGCAGATATTCGTTTGACCTATTGCAGCGCCAACTAGCGGGCCAACCATAGCGCCATCTGGTTTCCCCCTTCAAGCTAGACGAGTTTCATTCTTTGTAGTTTTTTCGTTTGATGCTTGTTTCGTGACATATTTGGCCAGGTCACTATCAATGGACCACCCTATATATAACTTCGTCAGGCACGTATATGATTAGAGTCGCATTACTCTGACAGATTATTCTATGACTGACAGAACGGCCACCAGAGCGTGTAAGTGTCTTTTGCGTTTGTTGTTGTCGCCACATCACATCTGCGCCTGCCACCCGAGAGTAAGTAACTCGTCTGGTCCTGACGGAGGTTCGAGTCCTTCCTCGGGCATGGGTGTGTGTGTTTGTCCTTAGGATTGTTTAGGTTAAGTAGTGTGTAAGCTTAGGGACTGATGACCTTAGCAGTTAAGTCCCATAAGATTTCGCACACATTTGAACATTTGAGTAAGTAACTGGCTCCCTGCATTCGTCTGTGTCATCACGGATCATTTGCCGTAGTCTAGCAACAACCAGACTGGGAAATTACCATTCCATACCTAAACGGTTGTTAACACCGCAACATAAGGTACTGCACTTGAAGTTTTCCCACGACTGGGTAGCGTGGAACGCTTATGAATGGCGTCGCATTGTGTTCAGTGACGATTCGCAGATCTGCACTATCCTGAATGACCATCATCGGCCAGTATACCGACCAACTGGATACATGTAGCATTCTTCCATTTATTTGTAGAGGTACGTCGGAGTTACTCCTGGCGTCTTGGTATGGGGAGCCACCGGGTATGACTTCACGTCATGGCTACTGTGATTGAGGGAATTATGACTAAACTAGATCATGGACATCATGTTTCTACACGTATTACTTCTTACGTGGCAGTACTGTGGTGACATTTCTCAACAGAGCAATGCTCGTCCACACATCGAACATTCGTCTACGAACCGTCTGCGCGATGCTGAGGTACTCCGTATCAGGCAATATCCCTCGATGTGTACACGATGGATCATGTGTGGAACCTGCTCAAACGTTAACTCCATCCCAGTGTCATTTTCCAGGACATCTGTCAAACTGCAACAGTTATGGATCAGATTGCCTCAGGAGGTAGTACAACGGTTTTATGACATCCTTTCCCAACGAGTCACCTGTCAACATCTTTTAAGATTTGACTCGATTTAGTAAACACTGCAATAACATCACATACTATCTCAACCTGTGAGACTTCATTTCGTTTCCACCTCCACTTGTAAGTACGCTGTTTATGTTTTCTTATTGGCAACGCCACGTAGCGCTCTGTATGAAAATCACTGGCTGTGCTGCGTGCAGTCTGTGGCTGGTTTGCATTGTTGTTGGCCATTGTAGTGTTGGGCAGCTGGATGTGAACAGCGCATAGCGTTGCGCAGTTGGAGGTGAGCCGCCAGCAGCGGTGGATGTGGGGAGAGAAATGGCGGAGTTTTGAAATTTGTAAGACTGGATTTCATGAACTGCTATGTATATTATGATTTTTCAACACTATTAAGGTAAATACATTGTTTGTTCTCTATTAAAATCTTTCTTTTGCTAACTATGCCTATCAGTAGTTAGTGCCTTCCGTAGTTTGAATCATTTATTTAGCTGGCAGTAGTGGCGCTCGCTGTATTGCAGTAGTTCGAGTAACGAAGATTTTTGTGAGGTAAGTGATTTGTGAAAGGTATAGGTTAATGTTAGTCAGGGCCATTCTTTTGTAGGGATTATTGAAAGTCAGATTGCGTTGTGCTAAAAAATATTGTGTGTCAGTTTAAGCACAGTCTTGTTTAATTGTTCAAAGGGGACGTTTCATATCACTTCTACGTGACTCATTTTATCTTTCAGGTGGAGTATTTAGATGCAGTAATTTAAAAGCGCACGCAAGTAGTGGGTTAGTAGTTCATACGAGCAACATTGGAGGTTGACAGGCAGGGTAAAAAGTCTTTAGAAAGAAGAGTGTGTTACAAAAACAAATCCATACATATTGAAACACGTACGTTTGAAGTATGACTGAAATTACAAAACTGACAGTAGTCTGAAACACAGCTGTTGGAATGGCATGTGAACGTGTATTTTGTCTCATCTCTTATACGCTTTGCCCTGTACTGAACTTCTCCTACTGCAAGAATGTAAATTTAATTCAGTTGCGAGAATGTAAACTGTCTATGACTTTAAACCAAACCAAAACTGCATGGATTTATATAACACAAAAACTGAATCTGCTGCAACACTATTGATTATAATTGGCCCTAGCAATTAAAAAAGAACTTGATCAATCTGAAAATAGTGGTCCCCGTGTTTAATGAATGCTATCTCTGAAATAATAAAATTTCTTACCTTTATCTGTGCAATGGTAACGCTCTTCGCACGCTCTCTGTTAGTACTCTAAATTGTATAGTTAGCGAACAGCTACTGTGCACGGCTGTTGCTTAGCATGCATTTTAGTTAAATCAAATATGAATGAGACAATAGCTTCTCGATAAAAATAGTTAATCAAACATGACATGGATCTAGAAACTGGTATTGATTTGGGGTAAGGACAATATCGCACTAACTTTAAAACTAGTATTTTGACTCTTTGAAAATTAATAATGCCTGCAATTAACACACTAAATAAACTGATTATGCGTTAACAATTAGCTTTACAAAATCACTGAATGTGAATGCTATACATTCTCTCAATCATCACTTATGAATACGCGCGTTGCATTAGTAACAAAACAACTTTCTTTGCCGTAATTAATTCCAACTTCTGTTGAGATTCCTTTTACAATTCGCAAATATCATAGTGCCTTGCAAATAAAAAAATCATTTCTGCCCGTAGCGAGTAAGCATATATCCAGCACACATCAGATACAACACTTTTTTACACTTGAGAGTCCTCCATACGTCTTTCTATCTAAAGTTACTGTAACACATTACCCGCAACACCATGAATCAGCGATCGCTGTTCAGCAGCGACGCTACTACGCAATCGATATCACATTTGACCTCCTCTGGTTCAATATAATATTTTCTTAAAAAACTTGAATTAATTTACCCTGTGTATATACCTTTCAGTATTATCAAGGTTAATACATGTACATACGTCTGTTTGTATGCATGTTCAATACCTCCTTCTAAACCACTGGGATTATTTCAACTAAACTGAGTACGCCTGCCACATACTGTTTGGGAAGAACCACTGCGCAGCTAAGAACCACATTCATTTCACAGGGGTGGGGGAAAAAGAAGCGTAATTCGGGATGCACAGACAATCAGAATATTTTCATTAGTATTTGAGGAACAGAGCACTCAGTGACTTGCAACCAACTTTACGCGAAATTTCAAATTTTAAGAGACTTTGTCTCTGACATCCCCACAAAACGAAGAACGAAAAACAATTTGTAGCTTGCTATATTTTCGCTGTTCATTCACTAAAACTGCCGCGTCAGGCATGATCTCTTCAGGAATACTCCTTTACTTCTAATCCTATTTGCAACACGTTTTTCAGACGGTATTTACATACATCGTTGAATGTACTTGCACAACTGTATCATTGTATATGTACTTCAAGATATATGACGTCATAAACAATGAGACGCGTGAAAAACTGCCGCATCATACATGACCTTCTTAGTCTCTTACACCTTTACTATTACTCTATTCGCAACAGGTTTCACAGACAGTATCCACGTATACCACTAGATGTAAATTCAAACAGCTAGTAACGTACAGTACTATGATCCAAGATTGGTTTTGTAATAGCAGTTTAAGTGAAGTGGGTACTGATGGTAACCAGGTTTATAAGAATTCTGGAGAAGGATGAGCGGTCCTTGATACTCTGGTTTCAAATTTGCATAACCTGTCGCAGGACAGTTTGAATGAGTGTTCTCAATTGTCGTTGGATCAATTGGTAAGACAGTGTAAATTTTTAACTTTACGGTGGAATTTCAGTATCAGACGCTATCTATACAAATAAGTAATGTGGACACAGTACCAACACATTACCATTAATAACCACTACTGAGAAGGGTAAATTATGGGAGAAAGCAGTGCGATCCATGCAGCAGACTAATACATGGAAACAACTAAGACAGAGAATTTTGGGTTAATTTTGGCCATAGCCTTTGCAAGAACTGATCTGTCGTCAATACTGGGGTGAGAAAGGTACTGCTGAAACGTTGGTGGAATATGTTGAACGGAGGAAAAGAAGTGTGCTAGTATTAGAATAGGAGTTCTTGAAGAAACAAGTGGTAAACCATATTTTAGTGGGGTTTAGTCTGGAATTCCAACGACATTTGCTCAGTTAGAGGAACTTGTAAGAAATATATAAGCCACTGAATTAACAGATCCTCGTAGGAATAGAGGTAATGAAGGAGTTTTGTGTGAAAATCAGCAATCATATTAAAATTTGGGGGGGGGGGGGCAGGGGGTCAGGCGATATGTCTAAGAAATCTTACATAGGTGGCAGGAATTTACAAGGGCGGATGGGGAAAGTGAAGCGAAGATACGTTGCTGGAATTATGGCAGACAGGGGAGGGAGTGCCCCAACACTGTATTAATTAGCGCAATAAGACAGGGTGGACTCCGAGTTTGCCATTTGTTTCCGCAGCCCTCAATAACGAGACAGTCTGCGGCTTAATTGATTCCTTTAGTTCAATATCTGTCGTCGATTTGTCGAGTATAATGGTGTGTGTGGGTCTGGGAAGTTAATAATTGATATTGGGGAATATCTAGCAGCAGAAAGGTCGAATCTACTCTTGAAATGGATGATACAAGATAGGATTTCTTTTGGCAACTATTCCTAGAAGATTGTCGTGGGGATTGTGGAAGGTTCAGCTACTGAAAGAATTTTGGGATCGGAATTTATTGGTATGACAGCACTGATTCCAGATTGAGCAGACCAGCAGTTTTGTTTCACGGTTAAGCCTCAAGTTCAGTTTCAGTTTTTACAACGTGGGCAGAAGGAGATGATCAGCTTGCCATGTGATAACCACAGTAATAAGTGGGTAGTGAAGGAAACTAACAATCGAGTGCTCAACAGTTAGGTCAGTCGATGGTTTCCTAAAGAAGGAGATTTAAGCTGTATGTGAGGAATTTCCGGATATGTTAACGGAATGGAGGACGACGGATTTTGATGAACATTGTCTGGAGTTAACGGTTCAGATTCCCGTTAAAATAGAGCCATACAAATTATCGGCACCTAGAATGAAGGAATTAAAGGGGTATATAGCGAAAATGATGCATCGACGTGTGATACGACCATCTAGATCGTCATACACTGCATCAATATTCTTGGAACCGAAGGCTGACGGGGGCTCGTCCACTTGTCGACTATAGGGACTTAAATAAAAAGGTAATAGTACGATTTAAGTCTCTGCCGGACTTAAATTCATGTTTTGGGTGGTTTAAGGGAGGAAAGATGTTTACCACGTTAGATCTTGATCAGGCATAAAATCTACATCTTCATCTGCAAATCACATTTAAGTGTCTGGTAGAGGGTTCATCGAACCACCTTCACAATTCTTTATTATTCTAATCTCATAAAGCGCTCGGAAAGAATGAAGACCTATATCTTTCCGTGAGAGCTCTGATTTCCCTTATTTTATCATGATGATCGTTTCGTCTTATGTAGGTCGGCGTCAATTAAATATTTTCGCATTCGGAGGAGAAATGATGAATGTGATGTTGATGGAGAGGGTTGTATGGGCGCACGACGACAAGGTCTTCAGCACCCGCTCAATAACACATTGAGACGAGTGTCAAGAAAGTACTCAGAACAGGAAGATAAAACAGAACGTAAAACACGGGTAACAAGGTTGGAAAAATGTGGGTCTACCCTCACTGAAGCGTGTGACGAAGCATGCCGTCAGAAGTAAAACACGGACAACACAGGAAGGAAGTGGTAGAGGGAGCTAAAACAATATAGCAGATGGAAGTGGCTGGTTGACCGCAAGGAAAAAAGGGAGGAGCCAGCCACTCAGAAGTTGGTTGGTTGTTTGGGGAAGGAGACCAGACAGCGTGGTTATCGGTCTCATCGGATTAGGGAAGGATGGGGAAGGAAGTCAGCCGTGCCCTTTCAGAGGAACCATCCCGGCATTTGCGTGGAGTGATTTAGGGAAATCACAAAAAACCTAAATCAGGATGGGCGGACGCGGGATTGAACCGTCGTCCTCCCGAATGCGAGTCCAGTGTCACTCAGCAGTGCACTAAAACCTCCAGCCTAAAAGTTCAGGCCAGAGTCCAGACACATCACAAAACTTTAAAATCCTAGACACATGCGTCTCATCATTAGCTAAAATACAAGGCAGATCCCCATCAACTTGTGCTTCTGCCCTTGCATTACGGTATAAAATGCAGTCTGTTAAAATGTGGCGGACAGAGATGTGCACATCACAAGCACCACAAAACAAAGGATCCTCCAGCCGTAATAGAAAGCTATGTCTGAGAGGACAGTGCCCGATCCGAAGACGCGTGAGGGTCATTTCTTCCCGCTGGAGCAACCGGCAGAAGGATTGCCAAGGCCGAGTTCTTGATTTCACCAACCGCAGTTTATTGGCCGTCACTGCCAACCATTCTTTCTCCCACAACTCCATGCACTTCTTGTGGAGTGAACAAATGACAGACTGCAAGGGAATAGGACACTGGACCACATCCTGCTCTTTGCAGGTCTCCTTGGCAGCCCGATCGGCCTGTTCATTGCCCCATATTCCTACATGACCAGGCACCCAGCAGAGGGACACCTGCTTACCCCACTGTTGGAGCAAGTCCAGTTGGTCATATATCAGCTGGACCTTCTCCTCAGTTAAGTATAAATTCTGCTTTGATTGTAAGGCACTAAGAGAGTCGGAGCAGATGAGATACCGATTGCCCCGAATACGCTTAATCTGCTCCAGTTCCTTCAGGATCGCATGGAGCTCCGCTGCGAAAACGTTATATTCATCAGGGAGGCGAATCCTAGTAACATGATCAGAGAACACTATAGAACAGCCAAGGAAATTCCCTTGTTTTGAGACATCAGTGTAAGCGACGGTGAAACCGTGATACACATATAAAATGTTAAAAAACAGAGATTGGAATTTAAAACCTGGCTCCGGGTCTCCGGAGGAGCCAAGGTGGAAATCTGCCCCAACCGCGACAGAAAACATGAAGACCAGCCATATCCATCACTGAGAGGCAACCCTGTGCGCGAACCCCATAGGGCCTCGTTGCTCGTTGCCGGTTATGAAAAAGCCGTGCCAGAGGAAGCTGAGCAACGGTATGGTACGCAGGTGTGATTGGTGTGGACATAGTTTTATACTCCTGCCGCACGTAGGTAGCCGTCGCCGCATATGAAGTGGCGATTCACCAGCCTCTGCACAGAGGCTTGGTATAGGGCTACTTCTGAATGCCCCAGTGGCCGACCTAAGCCGTTCATGGTACACAACGTCCAACATCTTTACGTAAGAAAGCCTTGCAGACCCATACACCGTGCACCCATAATTGAGCCGAGATCGCACAAATGCCCTGTAAAACTGGAGCAGACAAGTACTGTCTGCTCCCTATGTACTGTAGCTAAGACATTTTAAAATACTTAAAGCCCTAAGTTGCCGTTGTTTCAGGTCTTTAAGATGAGGTTACCACGTAAGCTTCGAGTCACAAATCAGCCCAGAAAACTCACCGTGTCTTTAAAAGCAAGGAGAGTGTCCCTCATCCTCAACTCAGGGAAGGTTAAAATCGAACGAGAACGGTGAAAAAGAACACACACGGACTTCTCGGTGGAAAACTTAAAACCACTCTTCTGCGACCATCCATCCAAACGAAAAAGAGTAAGTTGCAACTGACGCGTTGTCGTTGCAAGGCTTGAAGAAGAGCAAAAAAAAGAGAAATCATCCACAAACAAGGAACACTAGACAGTACATTTCACTACGGAGGTAATGCTGTTAATAGCTATGGCAAAGACATTCACACTTAAAACGCTACCCTGAGGGACACCATTCTCCTGCTCAAAGCGATCAGACAGAATGTCACCAATTCGGTATCTAAAATATAGTGGTGAGAGGAAAGACTGAGTAAAAAGAGGAAAACAACCACTAAAACCCCATTCGTGAAGCTGCTGCAGATTGAGACTCTTCCAAGTAGTATCGTAGGCCTTCTCGATATCAAAAAATACACCTAGAAGGTGATGATGGTATAGAAAAGCTTGTTGTATAGCCGCCCCAGGAGGGCAAGGTTATCGAAGGTGGAACGAAACCTCCGGAACCCACACTGAAAGCGACTAAGGAGTTGACGGGATTCTAACATCCAGACAAGGCGGCGGTTGACCATCCATTCCAACGTCTTTCCCATGCAACTAGTGAGGACAACACTACGGTAGCTACTTGGGCGTGTGCGGTCTTTCCCAGGTTTTAAAAAAGGAATTAAATTGCCGCACGCCACGATTCAGGAAAGTAACCTGACGCCCAAATGGCATTAAAAAGTGCGACGAGGATTTGTTTGTTGCGCTGTGTGAGGTGCCGTAGCATACTGTAATGGATCCTGTCGTGACCAGGGAATGTGTCACGAGCTGCAGACAATGCAGAATCCAGTTCTCACATGGAAAATGGGCAGTTGTAAACTTCATTAGAGGTGAAGTCCAGACTACTACTCTCAGCAACAGCTCTATGGCGCTGGAAACACGGATCCTGACTGGCTGTTGCAGTAACCATGGCAAAATATGTTGCCATATTCTGGGCATTGTCTCGCGGATCCGTGTGGAGAGTGCCGTTATTCATTACGGTAGCCATAGGGCACCTCCCTCCTCGCCCAGAAATTCTCCTGATGGTCTCCCACACAATGGAACTTTTCGTGGAACGAGTATTGGTATTCAGGAACTGCTGCCACGATCTCTTCTTGCTCTCTCGAATAATTCGGATACATTTTGCCCTCGCCACCAGAAAGGCTGCAAGATTCTCAGCAGTTGGCCGACACTGGAACCTATGCAGAGCTGTACGCCTAGTCCTGATCGCAGAGCGGCATTCGGCACTCCACCAAGGGACACGTTTCCTCTTACGGTTGCCTGTGAACTGTGGAATAGATGCTGCACCGGCTTGTTGGACCATTTTGGTAATATGATCCACCCACGCCTCAACATTCGCACAGTGTTCGAACTGGGCCAACTCGCTATAAAGTGTCCAGTCGGCACCACTGAGCATCCATCGTGGAGGTCTCCTTTCAGGTCCCACGTCATCTGGCAAGTGAATCCAGATTAAGAAGTGATCACTTCCGTGCAAGTCGGCGACCACTACACATTGAGAACTGACGGAAAGAGCTGGAGAGCAAAGTGAGAGATCAATGGCAGAGAACGACCCAGTCGCTGTGCAGAAGTGAGTGCTCTGTCCTGTTGACAGGAGAAGCCTCTCAATTGCTCTACTCCTGGAACAGGTAATTGCAGAGCCCCGAAACACATTGTAGGCATTAAAATCACCACAAATAATGAACGGCTGGGGGAGCTGTGTAAGAAAATCGGCGAGGGCCTCTACATCAAGTGCACCACGTGGGGGCAAGTAAAGAGAACATACAGTCAATGGATGGTGCACGGGCACGGACACAGAGACAGCTTGTAAAGTCGTCGTAAGCGACAGAGGCGAGGAGTGGTAGTCCGTCCTGACGAAAATACCTACACCTCCTCTAGCTCTCTCTCCATGCAGGTCGTCCTTTTTGTGGAGTGGATAGCCTCGTAGCTCACGGGAGTATGATGGATGGAAATAAGTCTTCTGGAGACACAGACACAGTGGTCTACCCTGAGACAGTAGACGAAGTTCCTCTTCATGCGTCCTGAACCCCTGTAAGTTCCACTGAAGTATATTAGCCATCTATGACGGGGCTAGCACCTTCATCCTGTCACTCCGACGGGGTGGGGAGACTTCAGCAAGTGGAGGGGCAGTCTTGGTGCGAGATGATTGCCCCACACATACGTCATACTCCATCAGCTCTGGGGAAGAGTCAGATGAAGCATCATGTAAAACGACATCTGTATGGTCAAACGGTTTACCATGTGATTTAACCTACTGTTGCTGCTTTATAGGAGCTTTTTGCGGTTTGTTGGGCTTTGGTGGAGCCGACGTTGGAGTCGCAACGGCCGTACTGGGCTTCTGAACAGCGTCAGCTGTTGGAGGCGCCAGAGGCTGGCCCAAGTTCGCCACTGTACCTTTGTCTGCCGTTCGAGTAGGGCTACAGGCTCTGAAACACTGGCTGCGTTGCAAGTGCACTGACATCGGCAGGTGTTAGTGCCAACACTCCCCACCTCCATTGCGTAGAGGCATCTGCTTTTGGAATAGGCTTCTGAACCACTGATGCAAAAGATGTAGTAATTGTTGGAGGTTGCATCGAATTGTAGATCTTTCTGGCCTCACCATAGGGGACACGCTTCGTTGTTTTTATTTCCTGGACTTTGCATTCCTCTAAATATATTCGGCAGTCCCTACTCCAAACAGGGTGGTTTCCAGAGCAATTGATACATTTGGCTGGAGACGAGCAACCAACTTCTTCATGAGAGGCCTTACCATAGTTGCCACAAGTCGCTTTGCCTTTACACCCTAAGGTGATATGCACAAAACGCTGGCATTTAAAACGGCGCGTTGGGGTCGGGAAATAAGGTCTCACACCAAGGCGAAGGAAACCATCCGTAACATGCTCAGGACGTTTTGTGCCACTGAAGGTCAAAATAAAGGAGTCGGATTTGATAAGATTGCCATCAACTCTCTCCATGATATGTTGTACGCCAACTGTACCTTCCGGAGCCCACTCACGTTGCAGTTCTTCCCTGGGAATGTCGACTAGATCCCAGCATGTCACAACAACTTGGCTATAATTCAAGGTGCTGTGCAGTTCAGTGTCTATGGCATATTCCCCAAGGCATTTAGCAGAGTGGAGGTTAGTTGCCATAATACGCAAGCGCCGGCCGAGGTGGCCGAGCGGTTCTAGGAGCTACAGTCTGGAGCCGCGCGACCGCTACGATCGCAGGTTCGAATCCTGCCTCGGAAATGGATGTGTGTGATGTCCTTAGGTTAGTTAGGTTTAAGTAGTTCTAAGTTCTAGGGGACTCATGACCTCTGAAGTTAAGTCCCATAGTGCTCAGAGCCATTTGAACCATTTTTGAACTGGACTTGTCAAAGAAGTGCCGGGGTCAGGGAGACTAACTTCACGAGCCCTCTTGAAAGACTGGGTGTTAGAACCTTCCAGCGGCTCTCCCTTTCCGCTGGGAGGAGGAAAAGAGGATTTCGGAGGATCCATTGCGGTCGCAAGAGCAGCTAGGGAAGTAAGGGTCCACTCAGAGCCCCGCGTGCCTGAATAAGCCTTATACAACTGAGGTGCGGCAGGTTCCCCAGAGGGTGCCCGCTAACTACCGTTCCATCTCTACAGCCATGCATCTCATCAGCGCACAGCACACCATGAGATTGAGTTTTTTTTTTTTTTTTTTTTATAGAGGTTTATTCCTTCCTCGCGATCCAGGCGGTCACGCCAAGATCCCCATGCCCTGAGACACACCACGTTCCACCGCCGCGCCGCACGGTGGTCGCTGAAGCATGCCCAGAGCTTACGATGACAGGGGACTGGCGGCGCGTACCAGGCCCCAGCTCAGGAACCCCGGGGTTGCCATGCCCGAACCCAGCAAATGAATGCCGAGCCCTTGGGGCCGCAGGAGAAAGTTCGTGATTGAAATTTCGTAAGAAGTTCCCGCCGCAACAAAAAACGCATTTGTCTTAATGATGATCATCCTAAATCCTGTATCGTTTCAGTGACACTCTCTCCTGTATTTCAAGATAATACAAAAAGTCCTGGCCTTCTTTGAAGTTGTTCGATGTACTTCGTGAGTCGTATCTGGTAAGTATCCCATACTGCGCAGCAGTATACTAAAAGAGGACGTACAAGTGTAGTGTAGGCAGTCTCCATAGTAGATCTGTTACATTTTTTTAGAATCCTGCCAGTAAAACGCAGTCTTTGGTTGACCTTCCCCACAACGTTCTCTATGTGTTCCTTCCAATTTAAGTTGTTCTTAATTGTAAATCCTAGGTATTTAGCTCAATTTACTGCCTTTAGATTTGACTCATTTACCATGTAACCGAAGTTTAATGGGTTCCTTTTAGCACTCATATCGATGACCTCACAATTTTCGTTATTTAGGATCAATTGCTAATTTTCTCACCATACAGATATCTTTCCTAAATCGTTTTCCAATTTGTTTTGATCTTCTGGTGACTAGACGATAAACGACAGCATCATCTGAAAACATCCTAAGACGGCTGCTCAGATTGTTTCCTAAATCGTTTATACAGTTGAGGAACAGCAGAGGGCCTGTAACACCGCCTTGGAGAACGCCAGAAATCACATATATTTTACTGGATGACTGTCCGTCAATTACTACGAACTCTGAGCTTTCTGACAGGAAATCACAAATCCACTCACATAACTGAGACCATATTTCATAGGCACGCAATTCACTACAAGCCGCTTGTGTGGTACAGTGTCAAAAGCCTTCCCGAAATCCAGAAATAGGGAATCAATTTGAAATCTCTTGTCAATAGCACTCAACACCTAATGTGAGTAAAGAGCTATTTGCGTCTCACAAGATAGATGTTTTCTAAATCCGTGTTGACTATGTGTCAATAGACCGTTTCCTTCGACGTAATTCATAATGTTCGAACCCAATATATTTTTCAAAATCCTGCAGCACATCGACGTTAATGATATGGGACTTTAATTTAGTTGATTACTCCTATTACCTTTGTTGAATATTGGTATGACCTGTGCAACTTTCCAGTCTTTGGGTACGAACCTTTCGTCGTGAGAACGGTTGTATGAGCTATTCCATCAGCACACTCTGAAAGGAACCTCATTGGTATACAGTCTGGACCAGAAAACTTGCTTTTGTTAAGTGATTTGAGTTGCTTCACTACCCGAAGATATCTACTTCTATGTTACTCATCGAATTCTGGAGTATTTACTTCGTCTTCTTTGGTAAAGGAATTTCGGAAGGGTGTGTTTAATAACTCTGTTTTGACAGCACTGTCTTCGATAGTATCCCCACTGCTATCGCGCAGAGAAGGCATTGATTGCGTCTTCCCGCCTCCATGCTTCACATACGATAAGAATCTCTTGGGATTTTGGCCGAGCGGTTCTAGGCGCTACAGTCTAGAACCGCGCGACAGCTACGGTCGCAGGTTCGAATCCTGCCTCGGGCATGGATGTGTGTGATGTCTTTAGGTTAGTTAGGTTTAATTAGTTCTAAGTTCTAGGGGACTGATGATGTTAGAAGTCAAGTCCCATAGTGCTCAGAGCCATTTGAGCCATTTCTTGAGATTTTCTGCCAGGTTTCGAGACTAAGTTTCGTTGTGGAAACTTTTATAAGCATCTCGCATTGAAGTCCACGCTAAATTTAGATTTTCTGTAAAAGATCGCCAAATTTGGACATTTGCGTCTGTTTAAATTTGGCATGTTTTTTTCGTTGTTTCTGCAACAACATTCTTACCCGTTTGTGTACCATGGGAGATTAGCTCCACCGTTTGTTATTTTATTTGGTATAAATCTCTCAATTGCTACCGAAACTATTTATTTGTATTCAAGCCACATCTGGTCTGCACTTACATTGTTAATTTGGATGGAGTGGAGACTGTCTCTCAGGAAGGCGTTAAGTGAATTTTTATCTGCTTTTTTGAATACATACATTTTTCGTTTTTTTTGGAAAATTTGGGGGTTACAATATTCAGTTCGGCTACGACAACCTTGTGTTCACTAATCCCCGTGTCCGCTTTGATGCTCGTTATTAACTCAGGATTATATGTTGTTAAAATCCTCAAGTGCGTTTCAACAACCGTTCGTGTGGGTTCATGAACTAACTGCTTGAAATCATTTTCAGAGAATGCGTTTAGCACAATTTCGGATGATTTTTTATGCGTACCTACGGAATTAAACATGTATTTCCGCTAACATGTCGAGGGTAAATTAAAGTCACCACCAACTATAACTGTGTGAGTCGGGTACGTGTTTTCTTTGAACCATTCAGCAATTTTATCATCTGAATTGGGAGTTCGGTAAAAGGATTCAATTATTATTTTATTCCGGTTGTCAAGAAGGACCTCTCCCCATACTAACTATAACGATTTGAACATCAGCGCTTTGAGCTCTGGTACTTTTCCAACACAGCGACGACAATTTACAACTTTTATACTGATGGTTCGTGTACTTACGTTCTTCCTGTGTTCGGCCTGCGACCATTGTGACTGAAGCCCTTTTTGTGTTTTCCCAAGAGCCTGTAATCTAAAGAGTGTACTCCTGGTTGTGACATCATTTCATGACTTTACATTTTTATGGTGTACTGTTGTTTGCTCACTAAGCTGTTCGTATACATTTCATGCGCTACGTGGGCTGTAGAGATTCACCATTTTCGTGTCCACACTTTGTTACAGAAGCATTTTCCTGATTCAAACTATTCAGTGGTATCCGCCTTGTGTGTGAGGTATTACAGATAGTTCATTAAAAAGTGTATAATGTATGCTACTTATTGCTTAGTTCATAAGATGATTGTGCAGTGCCCATGCGTCAGTAAAACATTGTAGTTAATGTTTCTAAGACTGTACAATTTCGGGTACAATGTGTGGTATTGTATTCTGTCTGTCATATGAAAAAACTCGAAGTTTGTTGATATAAACACAGCATCTAACGGCGCAGTGCCTCAAACCTACACAAGCTACACAAAAGGAAAAGAATCGTTCCAGAGATTACTTCTATTCTATGTTCACTAATGGGCATTATACCAAGCCGTTTAAAATATTTATTTCTTAGTTAAGTAAAATCTGAAGGGCTCTGTTCAACTTACTGTTATCCTTGCAGTGTTTCAGCTGAGAGTACAATCTTGCATTCTTATGCTCCTTAAAGTAATTGAAACAAATGTAAATTTCTGTAGTTGTCTTAGGTTTCACAGTACGTAATTGTAATGTTTAGTTATCCGAACCATACTGAAAGTTTGCTTGCTTCTGGATTCCTGTATTGAATAATTTCCATTGTTCTTACTTATTATTTGGCTAGTTTTTGGATTTTGCGTGAGGGGTAGAGAGAAATCGTTAGAAAGGGAAGATGAGGAACAGATAGAAAGATGGGAAAGGAGGAGATGGACAGAGAAAGAATTTAGGAGGCGACGTACAGAGGAATGAGGGAGGAGGAGATGGGCAGCACGAGGGGGGAAGAGGACTGAAAGAGGGAGCAGAATCAGATGGGCCAAGAGAGGTGGAGGACAACATAGAAGTAGATGAGAAGAGAAACAAAGACAGGTTTAGGAGGAGATAGAAGTTGAGGAGGAGATGGACAGAGGTGGAAGGAGCCGATAGACAGAGGAGGGAGGAGGAAATTGACAGGGTAAGAAAAGAGGAGGGGATGGAGAGCATGAGGTGGAGGAGGAGATGGACAGAGTGAGCGGGAGTAAGAGATGTACGGTGAGAGTGGGCAGGAGCAATGTACAGACAGAAGAGATAGGATAAATGAACAGAGAAAGGGAAGTTGCGGTGATGGACAGAAAGAGGGGAAAGGAGGAGGTGGTGAGAGAAAGAAAAGACGATAAGGTGGACTGGGAGGGGGGGGGGGGGGGCTGTAGGAGATGTACGGAGAGAGGGGGAAGTAGGAGATCAACTAATAGAAGACTGGAATCGATAGATAACTGGGTAACTCCGGGTACTCAGCTAGTACATTAGTAAATAAGTAAAGAGGGAAAGTGAGAGTGAGTGAAAAAGACGGAGAAAAGTGCAAGCTGAAGATTCAGCACGACCCAATTACAACAAATAATCGTGGAGAGCTTAAGATACGAGGAAGTAGGCTTGACTAGAGCAGCTGACCATCATTTTGGATGATGCATAAACCTTTCACGTCATCCTGACGAGAGTGAAACACGTGGACTTCGACGTCATAGGACCAACCTCAACTCTTTTAAACAAAAGAAAGCCCATAGACGAAAAAGAAATAGAATTATGTTTTAGCTACAATTTACTTCTTGCAGAGGAGGAATTAATTTTATTTTACGGCATTTTTTCTTTAATTTCAAATCATGGTTGGCTATTTACTTTAATTGCTCGATCAAAGAACGAGAAAGATCTTCGATAGAAGAAAAAAGATGAGTCTCTTTAACGACATCTCATAGAGAAGTCTCAATCACGTACTGGGCCCGAGGATGGTGATATTGGCGGTTGAAATTCAGGGCTAAGGGTAAGGAAGGAGGCTCTAAAAAATGTAGTTCAGTGGTCAGCATGTCTTACTGCCGTAATGAGATCGCAAGTTCACAAGTTCAATTCCTGGTACTCCCAGGGATATTTTGCTTCATGGGTAGACTGGAATATGGTGCACTCAGCCTAGGAGTGATAAGTGAGAAACTACTTGCCGGACAAGTAGCGACGCCAGTGTCTGGAAAGTTGACGCCATGCAAGTACATACTGGCAGAGAATAACACGCAGGCCCGTCGGCTCTGAAAGACCTGTTACATCCGGAACACTTACGACAGTAAGAATATTCATAGCTGTAACGAAGAAAACTATATATGGTGACATAACACGCATTTTATCTAATCGATTCCAGTCCGTCCATTTCAAAATAACTTAAATTGAATGCCAGTATTATTTCTTTCGGAACGACCCAGTCTATTTCCCCCATCATCGTTACCCAATCCGAGCTCGTACTCCGTGTCGAAAAACCACATCGTCGACGAGACTTCATATTTAATCGTTCTTTTCTTTTAGGACTCCAAACGCTAGAACATTATATTATTACAGGTCACTATAGCAGGACGTACACTGTTACTAATGACCACCACAAAAGCAGACACTACCACCAGTTTCTCCTGACGAAGAGGATGGTTGATTTCGTCGAAAGCTCAAGATTTTACCCAGATTTAACACGGGAAGTAAACCTAGAATGTTTAATAAAATTCTGTTATAATGACATTTTTAGGGAACGAAAATATCCACAGAAACTTAAAATAGATTGCGTAAACAAAGAATTTGAAATAACTCACCTCGTTCTGTTCGTTCATGAAATTCGGAGCACCGTTGGTAAAGGTATCCACGTTCATACAGTGTCCCTTGAGTTCCCGAAGACATTATTACAGTTCCACATAGTCTTTTAGTGAACAAACAGCAAGCTTACCAAGTTTGTAACCAGATTTGTGACTGAATGCAAGACTTCCTTGCAGATAGAACTCAACATGTGATCTTAATGCAATGACATCGACAGATGTAAAGGTAACTTCGGCAGTAAGCGAAAGAATTGTTATAGAGCCGTTGATGTTTGAAATGTATGTAACTAGTGGGTTTAGTGGATAATGTCGGAAATTCCATGAGGGTCTTCGCAGGCGATGCTGTTGTTTATGCGGGGGTAACTAAGCCAGAATACGAGCGAAATGCAGGAAGACACGAAAACAATCTAAGACCGGTGCAGGAACTGGTTGTTGAACCTGAACGCGGATAATTGTATCGTATTCCATATAAATAAGCGAACAGACGCATTACAGTTAGATTACATCGAAGACGATAGATCGCTGGAAACTAGAATCCGGGAAACACTGAAGAATAACCGTCCAGAGCGATCTAAAAGAGAAAGACCAAAATGAAATACATTGTGGAAAAGGCGGATACTATACTGACTCATTTGAAAAACCTTAAGGAAATGTAATTCATCCAGGAAAGAAATGAATTACGAAACACTTGTAAAACTTACTGCTGAGTATTGTTTATTAGTATTGTACCCCTACCTCTCTGGATCAATATTCATCTTTTGGATTTGCAGCTCTAGTATTACTTCCGTGTTTACAGTTAAAATTATTGGATATAGGTTCCACCGTTTATACAAACCACTGTTTTTTCTTGTTACCCAAACACGTTTCAGCACCTCTATGTCACCATCAGTGGGTTTTATTTACTGGGAAACTGTAAAAGTCAATATATTTTAGGTTGTAACTGATTTAACGAAAGGAGGCCAGGGAACAAAAACGAACAAGAATTGTCCTTACACCTATTTTTTTAATTATGTCCACTTTTACAGTTGTCCAATAAACAAAGCCCACTGATGACGGCACAGAGGTGCTGAAACAGGTATGGATAACAATAAAATACAGTGTTTTGCATTAAAGGCTGAACCTGCATCCAATACTGGATCAGTACAAGAGATACAGAGGATCTATCGAAGAACGCCGCGTTTCGTCACGGGATAGGGGATAGATTCGTAAGCACTAGAGCGTTACGGACATGATCATCTGACTACAGTGGCAGATGTTACAAGAGAGGTGGTGTGTATTATAGGTAAGATTTCTCCAGTATTTTGGGGAGGTACGTTCTTTCCTTTCTCTTACATTCCTCTCGAAATAACCAGAATGAGAAAATCGGAGATATCTGAGCTTATACGGACGTTCATCGACAGTCGTTCTTCCCACGTACCATTCGCGAATGATACGGGGAACGTGGGAAATGGTAGTGGTTCCAAAAGTATGCTCCACCATACGACATAATGTAGTTCGCGGGGTATAGATGTAGACGCAGATGTATAACGTAAACCGGTCCGTCGTTCACTGTATATATTCGATTTGTAGCATTAGCAGGCTTCTCAATACTGCGGAGCAATTATTTCACTTTACTTCATTGATTTATTCTGTATTTTGAGCAACATTGCACATCAATTAGGAAGCCCGTTGTTCTCGCACAATACTGTTTCCCCAACGAGTAGAGCTGTATAACTATAACCCGTTTTCTGCGAGCAGTTCGCTCTTACGCGCAGGACCAAAGCGTCCATTAATGGAGACAGCACTATGCCAAGCCGACAGGAACAGAGTCCGTTTACGGTGCGAGCACATTAAATTAGACGTCTAAACAAGAGGAGCGCATTGTCGCGCGGACATCAAAGGCCCCGCAGCCGCCGCCCTTCCCTGCGCTACCTGTCGGCACTGCGGCCATTGTAAACACCGCTCACTCACTTCGCGCTGAGCGCAGCCACCACCCGGCGTTTCTGCCAGCCATACGTTATCGACAACATAAGAAACCGCACATCGCATGCTTATCATACGAGGCCACGCTACGGGACTACACTTCGACAGTAGATTACCAGTGCACTTGTGCACGGTGCCGCAAATATTAAAGGTCACAATTACATAAGCAGCAGCAACTCTTAACTCAATCCCATACTTCGAGACAAAGAACTACTGCTTCGAAAAAAATATTTTTTCATTACTGACAAAAATAAGTTAAGTATTACGGCAACAAACTAAGCAATAGAATTTTCCAAAGTGCGACCGCTATGTAATGTACAGTGAGAAAGACAGCCTGGGATGCGTGCCCGCCCGCATCTCGTGGTCGTGCGGTAGCGTCCTCGCTTCCCACGCCCGGGTTCCCGGGTTCGATTCCCGGCGGGGTCAGGGATTTTCTCTGCCTCGTGATGGCTGGGTGTTGTGTGCTGTCCTTAGGTTAGTTAGGTTTAAGTAGTTCTAAGTTCTAGGGGGACTGATGACCATAGATGTTAAGTCCCATAGTGCTCAGAGCCATTTCTTTGGATGCGTGCCGAGATGTTTAGCATACCCCTAAGATGCTCTAATTCCGGCACCCGATGACATACAGAGAAGGGAAGCTCCCCACTAAGACCGCGCAGTTTTAAGAGGAAGACTATGTCGCTCAGCGGAAGCATACACGATGACAGTTATTGAACTATATGAAAAAACGTAAATTAGTTACATATTGCGGCGTGCACACACTTTACTCAACATGTAAACATCACTACAGATTTTCTGATTTCTATTATGACATGTTCGATATACTTACCATCATTGGCGAAGATGTGACGCAGACGAATAGCGAAATTCTGCGTGACCCTCTGAAGCGTCGGAACATCGACGCTGTCGATGACCTCCTGAATGACTGTTTCCGGCTCAGCAATAGTTTTCGGGTTGTTGCTGTACACCTTGTCTTTAATATAGCCGCCGGACGGTGTGGCCGAGCTGTTCTAGGCGCTTCAGTCTGGAACCGCGCGACCGCTACGGTCGCAGGTTCGAATCTTGCCTCGGGCATGGATGTGTGTGATGTCCTTAGGTTAGTTAGGTTTAAGTAGTTCTAAGTTCTAGGGGACTGATTACCTCAGATGTTAAGTCCCATAGTGCTCAGAGCCATTTGAACCATTTAATATAGCCACACAAAGGAGGCGCATATGTTCAGATCCTGAGAATATGGTGGCTAATCGAGGCCCATCCCAGTGGTCTCTGGATACTCCAGAGCCAGAATGCGATCCCCAAAGTGCTCCTCCGGGACATCAAACACTCTCCTTCTTCGATGGGGTCGAACTCGGCCTTGCATGAATCATATCTGGTCGAAATAAGGTTACCTTGGATAATGGGGATGAAGCTATCGTCTAGAACCTTTACGTACCGTTCGATAGACACCGTGCCATCAAGGAATATAGCACCGATTATTCCTTGCCTGGACTTTGCACACGACATAGTCATCCATTGAGGGCGAAGAGACATCTTGATCGCGAAATGCGGGTTCTCAGTCCCCCAAATGTGCCAATTTCGTTTGTTGACGAACACATCCAAATGAAAGTTGGTTTCGTAGCTAGACCAAACCATACATATACCTACTAATTCCCATCATGCCCCGCGGCCAATGGTGCAGTTTTAACGTCCTAACGCAAGCCGCTCATAAGTTATGACGATTTTATTTCACATAGTTCAATAACTGTCACACTGTACAAAAAAAAAAAAAAAAAATTCAACTGTGTGTGAAATCTTATGGGACTTAACTGCTAAGTTCATCAGTCCCTAAGCTTACACACTACTTAAGCTAAATTATCCTAAGGACAAACACACACACCCATGCCCGAGGGAGGACTCGAACCTCCGCCGAGACCAGCCGCATAGTCCATGACTGCAGTGCCGAGACAGCACGGCTAATCCCGCGCGGCTGTCACACTCTACGAGGATGTACTGAATAGTAACGCCTCAGGAATATTATGTGAAAACTCTTAAAGCTTTGTAAATAAAACAGTCGTTACCGTCATTGTACATCCATACTCTTCATGTCCTCATATTTGCAGCCCTCTGTCACTAGATGGCAGCGAGTCGAAGCGTGTAACAGCGCGGTGTGTAAAGTAATTATGTCGGTGCTTGAGAAACAAAGTGCTGTAGGCGAACCTCAAATTCCAAGACTTCAGCCACACATAGAGCACCTTCTCCTTCAACCCGACAGTGCCAGACCACACGCGAGACCTGCGACACTTGCAACCATCCGACATCATTGGCTCATTGTCATCGATCATCCTCCATACTGTCCCGACTTGGCCCCATCCCATTTTCATCTGTTTGAAAAACTTACGGAACACCTTCAGGGACTTCACTTCGACAGCGGTGAAGCCGTGCAAACAGAGCTGAAGTTGTGGCTGCGTCACCAAAGGCAAACAATCTACAGTAATGATATCAACAAACTGGTCTCCCGTTGCGAGAAAAGTGTTCGCCGCCAGGGTTACTGTGTTGAGGGACAACTATGTAGAAATGAAGATTAATTATTGGAATGTTAATACCGTTGGTTTTACTTAGAAACGTTTCAGAGTTGTCACATAAAAGGTTCTGACGCATTACTTTCCAGCACGTCCTCGTATTACTGAGTAATAACTATTAGGGTTACATAATCTGGAATGAAAACACGGGCACCACACCACACATGGATATACACTGATGTGACAAGAATCATTGGAAAGAAATATGGACATATTCAAATGGCGGTAGTATCGCGCATACAAGATACAAAAGGGCAGTGCATTGGCTGAGCTGTCATTTGTATTCAGATGCTTCATGTGAGAAGGTTTGCGACGTGCTTATGACCACACAAAGGGAATTAACAGACTCTGTAAGCGGAATGGTAGTAAGAGCTAAATCCATGGGATATTCCATTTCGGAAATAGTTAGGGAATCCAATATTCCGATATTTACAGTGTTCAGAGTGTGCCAACAATATCAAATTTCGGGCATTACCTCTCACCACAGACAACACAGTGGCCGACGGCCGACCGAGAACCGTGGCGTTTATTTAGAGAAGTCAGTGCTAACATATAAGAAACACTGTGTGAAATAACCGAAGAAATCAACGTGGGACGTACGACGAACGTATCCGTTAAGATAATGCCGCCAGTTCCTTTGCTGAGAGCACGACATCGCCTGTAGCGAAAAAATGGTTCAAACGCTGTAAGCATTTGGGACTTAACATCTGAGGTCATCAGTCCCCTAGACTTAGAACTACTTAAACCTAACTAACCTAAGGACATCACACACATTCATGCCCGAGGCAGGACTCGGACCGGTACCCGTAGCAGCAGCGCAGTTCCAGACTGAAGTGCCTAGAACTGTGGTGTCGATAGTAACGATGCCACAGTTTCAAAGGTTGGCACTACCACAAGACACCCACGGCAGCGCCCTCTAGCTGGTGCTGTGCAGCTCTACGAGCTCCGCGACTGCTTCAGCCCATTTCATCAGGTGCAGACAGCCAGGACACTTCGCTTCAACTTCGCACCACCTTGCAAACTAAGTAATATGTCTGCATATGTTAATCCACTAGTAAAGGTGCTTAAACAGTATTTGCAGTACCGAGAGATTAGTACCTTTTCCTGTTCCTGTTCCTTACCCACGCGCCGCCTCCCCGGCGGGATACAAATAGAGCCGGCCAGCTCGCCTGTAGCGCCTCTTCTTGGCTAGTGACCATATCGGTTCGACCCGAGACAGCTGGAAAACAGTGGCCTGCTCAGAAGTGTCCCGATTTCAGTTGGTGAGCCCTGATGGTAGGACTCGAGTGTGGCGCAGACCAGACGAAGCCATTGACCCAAGTTCTCAATAAGGCACTGAGCAACCCAGTGATGGCTGCTTAATGATGTGATGTGGGCTGTGTTTACATGGAACGGAGTGGGTCCTCCGGCCAAACTGAATCGACCGTTGACTGGAAATTTTTCTGTTCAGCTACTTGGACCATTTGCTGCTGTTCATGGACTTGAAGTTCGCAAACAGTGAAATTTATACGGATGACAATGCACCATTTCGAGGGTCCACAATTGTTAGCGACTGATTTGAAGAACGTTAGAACAATTTGAACGAATGACTTGACCATCCTGATCGCCCGACAAGAATCCTATCAAACATTTATGGGATATAATCGAGAGGTCAGTTCGTGCGCCAAATCCTGCACCGGCAACACTTTTGCAATAGTGGACGGCTGTAGAGGCAGCATGGCTCAGTTATTCTGTAGGATACGACTTGTTGAGTCCATTCCACGTTGAACTGCTGCGCTACGCCGGAGAAAAGGAGGTCTGACACGATGTTAGAAGGTATCCCATGACTTTTGCCACCTATTTTGTAGAGGGTGGCCAAGGAATGAGTTCTCGGCTCCAAAATCAAGTATCTCGAAAACTAAGAGCGATAGTCCAGTGCAACAAAAGGCATGTTCATTGTGAAGGGTGTCAGAATTTTATAGAGAAGTTTCGCACTAGCTCGGAAAGGTGCTAGCAAATAGCGCTGTACTCTGTGCAGCACGTACACTAGCGTGCATATTTAAACTCGTACTCTGAAAGCAGACTTCCCAATCACATCGCTATCTTAACCTGCGACCGTAGCAGTCCCGAGGTTCCGGACTGCAGCGCCAGAACCGCACGGCCACCGCGGCCGGCGGTCAAATCTTGCATTAACCGCTCGGTGCCTGGTAGATCCTCCAAAAAGAGCTACGTGGCGACAAAATTGCCATGTTACGTTCACCAATGATGGTTTCCCATATGAAAGAAGGGTCAATAATGCCCCTTCTGCATACCGCAGCCCAAACAGTAACTTTAGGAAAATACAGCGTTTTCCCTTCGTATAAATAGGGTTTTCGGAACCCCAAAAGCACCAGTTTTATTCATTCACGACTCTATACAGGCATAAGAGTCCTTCATCTGTGCACTAGATGCCACCAACATCAAATCTTCATCATCAATCATTGTGAGACTCCGCTTCGCAACATAAGCCCTATTTCGCACAGCGACTACAGATGTGGCTTTGTGGCCCTGGAATTTGAATTGAAATATGTGTAAGCTCTGTGTCAAAATTTTCTTCGTGCTAGAACGCTTCAAAACAGTCTCTGCTGCAATTCTTCGGAGGAAATTCCTTGGAATTTGCTGACTAATTCTAGGACCCGTGGTGACCCTCTCAAGGGTCAATATTCGTTCAAGCGTGCATAATAACAATAGAGGAACTGCAACTTACTATTTAGTAATGGAAAACACCTTTGTTTTAAAGATTGGCACCCAAATTCACGTATAATATTCGGGATACACTCACCCCTAAATCACAACAATAGAGAAAGAGCTGCCCTTCTTTGAACTTTTTCGATGTCCTTCACCAATCCTATGTGATGCGGACCTACACTCCAAAAGAGGACTATCAAGCGTGGTGTAGGCATCTATGTTGTAGATCTGTTGCTTTTCCTAAGTGTTCTGCCAATAAACAGCAGTATTTCGTTCGCTTTGCCAACAACATTATCTACAGGGTGCTCCAGTGATCGTGATCGGGCCAAATATCTCACGAAATAAGCGTCAAACGAAAAAACTACAAAGCCCGAAACTTGTTTAGCTTGAAGGGGGAAACACAATGGTCCTATGGTTGGCCCGCTAGATGGCGCTGCCATAGGTCAAACGGATATCAACTGCGTTTTTAAAAATAGGAACCTCCATTTTTTATTACATATTCGTGTAGTACGTAAAGAAATATGAATGTTAGTTGGACCACTTTTTTCGCTTTGTGATAGATGGCGCTGTAATAGTCACAAACATATGGCTCACAATTTTAGACGAACAGTTGGCAACAGGTAGGTTTTGTAAATTAAAATATAGAACGTAGGTATGTCTGAACATTTTATTTCTGTTGTTCCAATGTGATACATGTACCTTTGTGAACTTACCATTTACGAGAACGTATGCTGTTACAGAGTGATTACCTGTAAATACCACATTAATGCAATAAATGTTCAGAATGATATCCGTCAACCTCAATGCATTTGGCAATACGTATAACGACATTCCTCTCAACAGTGACTAGTTCGACTTCCGTAAGTCTGACGTTGTCGGTGAATCACGATAGCAAATATCTTTCAACTTTCCCAACACAGAAAGAAATCAGGGGAAGTCAGATCCGGTGAACGTGCGAGCTATGGTATAGTGATTCGACGACCAAGGCTGGTCCAGGCGGAGGTTCGAGTCCTCCCTCGGACATGGGTGTGTGTGTTTGTCCTTAGGATAATTTAGCTTAAGTAGTGTGTAAGCTTAGGGACTGATGACCTTAGCAGTTGAGTCCCATAAGGTTTCACACACATTTGAACATTTTTCGACGACCAATCCACCTGTCATGAAATATGCTATTCAATACCGCTTCAACCGCACGCGAGCTATGTGCCGGACATCCATCATGTTGGAAGTACATCGCCATTCTGTCATACAGTGAAACATCTTGTAGTAACATCCATAGAACATTACGTAGGAAATCAGCATACATTGCACCATTTAGATTGCCATCGATCAAATGGGGGCCAATTGTTCTTCCTCCCATAATGCCGGACCCAAGGTCGCTGATGTTCTACTTGTCGCAGTCGTCGTGGATTTTCCGTTGCCCAATGGTGCATATTATCCCGGTTTACGCTGACGCTTCGTCGCTAAATGACTCTTCGTCGCTAAATAGAACGCGTGCAAAAAATCTGTCATCGTCCCGTAATCTCTCTTGTGCCCAGTGGCAGAACTGTACACGACGTTCAAAGTCGTCGCCATGCAATTCCTGGTGCATAGAAATATGGTACGGGTGCAATCGATGTTGATGTAGCATTCTCAACACCGACGTTTTTGAGATTCCCGATTCTCGAGCAATTTGTCTGCTACTGATGTGCGGATTAGCTGCAACAGCAGCTAAAGCACCTACTTGGGCATCATCATTTGTAGCAGGTCGTGGCTGACGTTTCACATGTGACTGAACACTTCCTGTTTCCTTAAATAACGTAACTATCCGGCGAACGATCCGGACACTTGGATGATGTCGTCCAGGATAACGAGCAGCATACAAAGCACACGCCTGTTGGGCATTTTGATCACAGTAGCCATACATCAACATCATATCGACCTTGTCCGCCATTGGTAAACGGTCCTTTTTAACACGGGTAGTGTATCATTAAGCAAATACCGTCCGCACTGGCGGAATGTTACGTGATACCACATACTTACACGTTTGTGACTGTTACAGCGGCATCTATCATAAAGCGAAAAAAGTGGTCCAACTAAAACATTCATATTTCTTTACGTACTACACGAATATGTAACCAAAAAATGGGGGTTCCTATTTTAAAAAAACGCAGTTGATATCCGTTCGACCTATGGTAGCGCCATCTAGCGGGCCAACCATAGCGCCATCTGGTTTCCCCCTTCAAGGTAGACGAGTTTCGTTCTTTGTAGTTTTTTCGTTTGACAGTTTTCGTGAGACATTTGGGCCGGTGACTATCAATGGGCCACCGTGTATATGATTGTTACAATGTAAGTTATTCATAACTGTAATCCATAAGTATGCCAACGGCCTTGCCGCAGAGGCGATACCGGTTCCCGTCAGATGAACGAAGTTAAGCTCTGCCGGACTGGGCTAGCACTTGGATGGGTGACCATCCGGTCTGCCGAGCGCTGTTGGCACTCAGTCCTTGCGAGGCAAACCGAGGAGCTACTTGATTGAGAAGAAGAAACTGACATACGGCGAGGAGAGCGGTGTGCTGACCACATGCCCCTCCATATCTGCATCCAGTGGCGCCTGTGGGCTGAGGATGACACGGCGGTCGGTCCGTACCGTTGGGCCTTCATGGCCTGTTCGAGCGGAGTTAAGAATTCGTAAGTATGTGATTGTATTTACAGACTTTCAATTAGTGTGATTTATTGTGTAACCGAAATTTAGCGCATACCTTTTAGTGCTCATATGGATTGAATTACACCTTTCTCTAGAGTCATCTGCCACCTTTGGCATCATAAGATTTTTAAATTGTGCATGAGTACGACTCGACAGATTTAAACTCGCTGTTTGGCGAATACTCTTATTAATCGTTGTCTTACGGCGTGCACTGAAATTTCAATAACTGGTCACAATCTCCGTACCTTCATTGATAAAATGCTCGCTGATGATAAATGGGGATGGGGGGGGGGGGGGGTAGGGCAACCTGAATATTTATTTAATCAATAACTTCCTTCAGTCTTGAACTAAACAACTTATTACATCGGATAACGCTAAAGGACGGAACGAGCAACCTAAGGAGATGATAATTATGACCATAGGATTCCATTTTAATTAGTGACTCAGTTTACGTTACTTCACGGGGTAGACCTCTTAAGGATTGTTTTGTCAGGTGGGGCGCCGGGTAATGAAATTACTAGTGTGAAGAATATGAGGGTAAATCTCTCATTTAAAGATACAGTTTCTTACAACACGGTGGCCCAAATCTCAGGTGAGGACGAAACATAAAAAACCTATTTCATGTGCTGATAGCGCTCAACATCTATACCCAAGCGGTTATGTAATTTACTGTCAACGGGGTTGGGGAAAAAGTATGTTCCTACCGGGATACTTGTGCCCCCAACGTACTAGTCAGTGGCTACCGTTTATACTAATTATGTAAACAACATCACTACTAGTGGTCTGAATAAAACTGGCGAGAACAGTGAGTAAATAATAGCAAGATATCATTGCGTGGCAAGTAAAGATCAAACAGACAAAAATACACGTTACAGAGTATCCGAAACAACAGTACATCCTAATAAATCTTCAGGCGATTACACGTTTAGCCTGGCATAAAATTCTTAATGAACGACCGATACTAAAACTTCCTGGCAGATATAATCATATATATAATCATATAATATAATATATATATATATAATCATATCAGCGCACACTCCGCTGCAGAGTGAAAATCTCATTCTGACGACCGATACTCATTGACTACGTATGGAACATCATATGGGTGATTGGAAGTCAATTGCAAAATTTTGTAAACACCATGTTGGATCGTTCTTGGATTATTAGAAAAATTCCACACGCAACACTTCTACTATGAATATCCGCAAGAACCATCATCAGTCATTGGCTGTGTGTGCCAACACCAGTTGGGTGACTGGAAGGTAATACCAAAATCATGTAGTCACTATACTGGATCTTTCTTGGATTACTAACAAAATTACACGCAAGTGCTACTCTTAATTAACTTAGGAGGCATATGGTCCTTTCTACGTATAGTATGTCCTCGTGGGAGCATGGAGACAAATACCAAACAACATGAAACAAATATAATCAAATAATTCAACTTGCAAGAATCCTTAAACACTCGTATTGCACGCTATTCACTTTACTGTAAGTTGAAGCTACAACAAATAAATGAAAGTACCTGCTCTTTGTTACAACTGTCGCAATGGCATGGATGGCGTATAGACAATGGCTGAGCCCTATATCACAAAGAAAAAAACCTTAAGGAACCTGAAAAATTGTTAACGAAACTCAATAAACGAAGCTCATTGTATCATCAAGTCGTCAAACATTAAGTGCTCTGAAAGCATGACCATCTCACCTCATTCCGGTCGACTCAAATGAGTACAATGTGCTTCCTAGTAATCTATGTCCTAACTACTTAATTTACTCGTAAAAAGTTGATCGCAACATAATCTTGACTATGAAGGTCGTGTAAAAGGATAGATAATGCTTTTACGTACAACATACTTCATACTCTGAATTTGCCATTCAGTCTGATGGAGACATGCACAGAATCCGTCCACCCTCTAAGCCGTAGCGGCTCCCAACCTTAGACCATTACCTCTGAGCGCAGTCAGACATTAAGTAGTACCCCCGCCGTACCCCACCTTGTCACCCATTACCCCTCCCCCACCCCTCCCACAATATCACCCACTTTATCTCGTAACAAAACTGCAGAATTAAAGACTCTTCTTGGGCGACTTTTATTTTTAAAATGATGAAAAATGAATGATATTCAGTTTGTGTGTGGGGGAGGGAGGGAGGATGATGGGGGGAGGGGGGGAGAGGAGGGATTATTAGAATGAATGACGAAGAAATTACTGAGGCGTCACAAGTGCCTCGCACAACTCCTTCTCAGATACGAAACCTAACTATTGAAAGTGAGGGTATACACTTGTTACAAAACGTACTTCCCCTGCATTACTCCTCTCCATTGCGGCACTTGCTTGACATGCACACTGAAACCCCATTTAAAATAACCCAAGTTAAAACGTTGCACAGTATTTACCGTTGGCAAATCACCTGATTGTTGCACCCCTTACTTCCGAACTGGCAGAAACTTCTGTGCAGTGGGTTGACTATGTAAGGAACCTGTAACCACCACCTCGTTAATGCTACAAACTGAGCCGGCCGGGGTGACCGAGCGGTTCTAGGCGCTACAGTTTGGAACCGCGTGACCGCTACGGTGGCAGGTTCGAATCTTGCCTCGGGCATGGATGTGTGTTATGTCCTTAGATTAGTTATGTTTAAGTAGTTCTAAGTTCTAGGGGACTGATGACCTCAGACATTAAGTCTCATGGTGCTCAGAGCCATTTGAACCATTTTTTTTTTTTTTTTGCTACAAACTGAGAAAAAGTAATTATTGATAATTTATATAATCAGTATTAGAGTCTTACAAAATTGTGATAGTAGTAATGATCTTTCGAAAAGAGACTCGAATCGTTTATTTTTTACCGCTCATAAAATTTCATTTTACCCCTCAGGGATAATTACCCCCAGGTTGGGAAAAACAGCTCTAAGGAAGTCGGAAGCCGAAAGCTAAATAGGCGGAGGGCCGACTAACGGTCACTCTGCTTTCCCCAGTGGAGGAGGGGAAGTGGCTGTATCAAGCCCTAAGACTCCGCCACCACATGTGCATATTTGAACGTTCACCCCAAATATTAGGTTGGTCGCAAAGGCAAAGTAAAACATGTATTTCTGCATTATAGCTATCCAACTCACGAAAACACAACCACATCACAAACTTACTACACAACCGATGGCAGCATATAAGGCCAAATATTAGGTTGGCAGCAAAGGCAAAACAGAACATGTATTTCGGAGCTGTAGCTGCCCAACTCACTTAAATACAACCAAATCACACACTTGTATTGTACTGTATGTTAACCGTGGGCCTAGAAACGACGGCGAGGCTCCGTCCCCGCCGCAGCCGCAGTAGTCCTCAACCCCACGACGACTGCCGCAGTCCAATTCACCCCTCCACCGCCCCACACCGAACCACTCTTTCAGGGCTATTGTGCGGTTCGGTCCCCGATGGACCCCCACGCCCCAGGGAACGTCTCACGCCAGACGAGTGTAACCCCTGTGTTTGCGTGATAGAGTAATGGTAGTGTACGCGTAGGTGGAGAACTTGTTTGCGCAGCAATCACCGACATAGTGTAGCTGAGGCGGAATAAGGGGAACCAGCCCGCATTCGCCGAGGCAGATGGAAGACCACCTAAAAACCATCCACAGACTAGCCGGCTTACCGGACCTCGACACAAGTCCGCCGGGTGGATTCGCGCCGGCGACCAGGCGCTCCTTCCCAATCCGGGAGGCCGTGCGTTAGACCGCACCGCTAACCAGGCGGGTAATCACACATTTAATACATAACTGATAAAACATATAAGGAGTAGGAGAAATGGATGTGCGTCATGAAATAAATATGTACTCGTAAAAACAGCCGTGTCCATCCCTTCGCCAAAGGCTGTTGATACCTGAAGAAAATGTGAACGTGATCAGTGTGTCATTGACAATAAAGAACACGGGCTACTTCGAGAGAAAGTAACGCGGCGGAACTAACACTTCCCTTTCAACACATCGTCTCTGAATCATTTGGCAATTGGTTTACATCTACATATCTACTCCGCTAGCCAACAAAGTGTGTGTGGAGGAGGGCACAATTCGCTCTAAAGTCATATTTCCCCCTCTCTGTTCCACTAGCGGATCGCGCGAGGGAAAAACGACTGTCTGAACGCCTCCGTACGAACTCTAATTTCCCTTGTCTTTGAATGGTGATCATTGCGCGATTCGAATGTTGGTGGTAATAATATATGCTCTGCATCCTCGGTGAAGATCGGATTTCGGAATTTAGTGAGCAGCCCCTTCCGTTTAGCGCGCCTTCTATCTGCAAGTGTGTCCCACTTCAAACTTTCTATGAGATTTGTAATGCTCTCGCGATGGCTAAACGTACCAGTTACGAATCTTGCCGCTCTTCTTTGGACCTTCTCAATCTCTTGAATCAGACCCAACTGGTAAGGGTCCCATACAGACGAACAATATTCTAAGACTGGACAAACTAACGTACTGTAAGCTATTTCCTTTGTTGAAGGACTGCATTGCTTCAGTATTCTACTAATAAACCGCAATATAGCGTTTGCCTTTACCGTTACTTGTGTAATCTGATCATTCCATTTGAGATCATTTCGAATAGTCACACCCAGATACTTGACTGGGCATTTATTTCGTACTCGTACATTAATGGGCATTTTCGCCTTGTTATACGCAGTAGGTTACACTTAGTAATATTGAGAGGTAATTGCCAGTCATTACACCACGCATTTATTTTCTGCAAATCTTCATTGATCTGTTCACAACTTTCGTGTGATACGAATTTCCTGTAGACTACAGCATCATCGGAAAACAGCCTAATGCCGCTGTCAATACCATCAGCCAGATCGTTTATGTAAATCGTGAGAAGGAGCGGACCTTTTACTCTGCCCTGGGGCACACCTGATGTTACTCTTGATTCTGTTGAAGTCACCTCCTTCAGGACGACATACTGCTGTTAGAAAACTTTCTATCCAACCGCATATGTCATCGGACTTTTTGGAGCAAGCGACAGTGCGGAACTGAGTCGACCGCCTTTCGAAAGTGGAGAAATATGGCATCACCCTGGGAGCCAGTATCTAGAGCCTGTTGTATATCATGCACAAAGAGGGCCAGCTGTGTCTCACATGACCACTGTTTTCTATAACCGTGCTGGTTTCTGCAGATGAGCTTCTCAGAGTCTAGAAAGGTCATCATGTCTGAACACAAAATATGTTCCATGATTCTACAACAAATCGATGTCAGTGAAATTGGCCGGTAATTATGTGCATCCGATTTTCTGCCCTTTTTATAGACTGCTATGACCTGGGCCTTCTTCCAGTCCCGCGGTAGTTTCCGCAGTTCCAATGATAATAATGGTGCTATATTTGTAGCACAGTCAACATATAATCTTATGGGGATACCGTCTGGGACAGATACCTTCCTGGCGTCTAAGGATCTTAACTGTTTTACAATCCCAGATACACTAAACACTGCCGGCCAGAGTGGCCGAGCGGTTCTAGACGCTACAGTCTGGAACCGCGCGGCCGCTACGGTCGCAGGTTCGAATCGTGCCTCGGGCATGGATGTGTGTGATGTCCTTAGGTTCGAATGGCTCTGAGCACTGTGGGACTTAACATCTATGGTCATCAGTCCCCTAGAACGTAGAACTACTTAACCCTAACTAACCTAAGGACATCACACAACACCCAGTCATCACGGTCCTTAGGTTAGTTAGGTTTAAGTAGTTCTACGTTCTAGGGGACTGATGGCCTCAGAAGTTCCCATAGTGCTCAGAGTCATTTGAACCATTTGAACACTAAACACTATGTCAGCCATCCTTGCGTTTGTTCGATAATTGAAAGGGGGAATGGTGCTGCAGTCCTCAACCGTAAACGAGTTTTTGAAAGCTAGGTTTAGAATTTCGGCCTTCTGTTTACCATCATCAGTTACATTACCCGTACTGTTAGCAAGAGAAGGTATTGAATTATTTGTAGCGTTCATAGATTTTACGTACGACCAAATTTTTTAGAACCTGCAGATAAAATATTGTTTTCAAGTTCGTTAAAAGAATCTCTCGTTGTCCTTCTGACAGCTGCTTTCATTTCGCATAATTTCTGTTTGTCTGCGAGGCAGTGACTACGTTTTAGACTACTTCGAATTTTCTCTGCTTTCTCAGCAACTTCCTAATATATTTGTTGTACCAAGGTGGATCCTTTTCCTCCCCTATATTTTTGCTAGGCACATACTTCTCTAGCACATGACTTTACAAGACGGTAAATAACACACTCCTAAGCAAATAGCCTAAGAGGGCGGCTCAGATGTCTCCTAAATCGTTTATCTAGATCGGGAACGGTAGAGGGCTTACAACACTACCTTGGGGAATGGCAGATAATATTTCTGCTTGACTCGATGACCTTACGTCCATTATTACAAACAGTGAGATTTCTAACAGGAAATCGCAGATCCGGTAGCGTAACTGAGACGATAAACCTTAGGCACGTCAGTTCATTAGAAGTCGCTTGTGAGGAACGGTGTCAAAAGCATTCTGCAATTCTAGAAATATCAAATCAATTTGATATCTTCTATAGCACTCATTACTTTGTGAGATTAAAGAACTAGTTCTCTTTCACAAGAATGGTATTGTTTGAATCGGTGCTGGCTGCAAATCAGTAAATCGTTTTTTTTCGAGGTAATTCATAATGTTTGAACACGGAATATGTTCCAAAATCGTACAGCAAACCGCTGTTCGTGAGACGGGTCTGTAATTCAGCGGATTACTCTTATTTCCTTTATGAGTATTAGTTTAATCTTTAAAAGATATTATATTATGTTTGCGATCCAGATAAATAAATATTTTTTTCTCAATCTACATCTTTCAATAAACACAGATCGCTTATTTCCAATTTGACGATGCCAAATAATCACGAAAACGAGCCCGATGGATAAAAGTAAGTATACTACTTATTATTTCAAAAGTAGTCGACATAACTCAAAACATTTATCCCACTGTTCGACAAGACTGTCAATACCTTCAAGGAAAAATAGATGGCGTTGCCTACGGAGACACAATTATACCCAGGCGCGTTACTCTTCGTCTGAAGCAAAGTGATGACCACGAATATTTTTCTGCAGCGCTCCGCCCACATGTTGCTAGCGTTATTTCGACTGCGCTGCGGAAGTTTCGCTGGGTAGCTCTTACACATCCTGCACACAGTCTTGATCTCTACCCATGCGATTTCCATATTGCTGGAGCCGTGGAGAAAGACATTCGTAGGCATCGATTTGCTTCGGAAGAAGAGGTACACTCCTGGACACAACCGTGGTTCCCTAGGGAAACGCAAATATTTCTCCACGAAGTAATTGGCTGTCTTGTCTCACACTGGAATACATTTATTAACAGTTATATCAATTAGTTATTTTATATGTATAAGTTTCTTGTGACATTAACCTACAATCAGAAGTGTACAGTATCTAAAAAATTGATACACACATGTAGAAAAAACATTAAATGAGAGATATAGCAATTAATTACTGATCAGAAGCCTATCTGCAAGGTGGCTACTCTGTTAGTAATGTGACTACGAATGAAACCAGTATCATAAGCCTTGATTTAATGGCACTGATTCTTGTAATGAAGAAACTCATGATCCAATAATCAATTTTATGATGCTATCTGACTTCGAAAAATGAATAAGCAAGTAAATGCTTAACCTACAAGGACAATAAATAGGGTAACTAGTAAACGGCAGGCATAGCGTGTTTAAATGAACGTCAAACACTGTGAAAATCATTCGTAAGATTCTACAAAAATGGCAAGAGCGTAATAGTGCTGATAATACTTCTCGAGCCGGCAGGAGTGGTCGAGGGATTCTAAGCGCTACAATCCGGAACCTCGCGACCGCTACGGTCGCAGGTTCGAATCCTGCCTCGGGCATGGATGTGTGTTGTGTCCTCAGGTTAGTTAGGTTTAAGTAGTTCTACGCTCTAGGAGACTGATGACCTCAGATGTTGAGTCCCATAGTGCTCAGAGCCATTTGAACCAATTGAATACTTCTCGAGATCATTTGAACAATGGCATCGCTCGGAGAGACTGGATATACATGAACTATTGCGGAACACACAACGCATCAATGCACTCCTATGTGTAACTCATTTCGTGGAACATGAGAATACACACTGTATATTATCTTTCGCAGCAATTCTGCTTCAGTACTCATGACAAAACTTATCTAACACCTGAAAATTGGCCTGCAGAGAATGCGATATTTACCAGTGTTGAAGAAATGAAGCTATCTGAGAAGTGAAATGATTCATTATCTGTGTTTTTTAAAACCATTACGAAGAGAAAATGTCAACTTTTCAACAGGCGTGCACAAGTTGGCGTCAGCCAAATGTGCATCAGAAATACACGTGAATATTCAACAAATGACTTAGGAAAGTAGGGACGAGTAACAATAAAAGCAATTTAATTACTTTTATTGACTTCAAATCGAGCAAACAAATCAAACGAGCCACTTGGCTTTCAAGGTAGAGATGGAATGGAAGTCGATAATTATAGTACTTACACCGATTATAATTTGTATTTACGACTTTCAGTAAAATAAAGAATGATCTAAATCTGATGGGAGAATGATGAAACTGAACACGTAATCCTTGGGATTGAACGCGCACGACATAATCTTGTAAGTAACTTCAAGCTCACTGTGCTCAGAAAATATGTAACACCTCTCGCCAAAATATCACCTCGCTTCCCAAATTCATAACAAGTTTAACGCTCGAAATTACTGACAAATAATCTGCTCAACACGAATTCCATACGAAAGTACTGACTGCAACACGTTGCATGTTGGCAACCACTTCGAATGAATGGAACATTTTCACCAAATCTGTCGAACTACTACCACCATCTCTCATCTGAATATACTTACGGCACGTCTCCTGGAACATGACGTTTCAAAATTCCTAGTGACTACACCCATCTAATGGCCAGTGATCAGACCGACTGGGAGCGCGCTGAAACGCCCAGAGCTAATTACGCTTCCGCAGCAACATATCAGAGACAAATAGAGCAACTTACACTGTATATCCACACTTGTTACAAACATCCTTTCAACAAGGTAGCAAAGACAGGATCTTGAGTCCGTGACAGTAAAACTATCTAAAAATTGAATGTCTTCTTCAGTAGGCTACACATCCAAATCCCTTGCCTGCTTCTACCAGGAATCTCCAACAACTTCTTTTTAATTTCTGTTGGTAAATCGAAGCCTGTATAGTGGCACCTCGGCCACTGTCAACACCACAGCATGAACAACGTAGATAATTAATAAATAAATAATATAAAATTTTTCATCATCCTCTACTCGTCCCTGTTCTGGGTTCCACCAACTACTCGCATTCTTGTGAATATTCAGATTCTCCCGGTATAGAGTTCCATTCGCTTCGCTCTTCATACAGTCATCCTCTTCCTATATGTGCCATACTTACGCAAAATCCACCTTATTACATAATAATACCTAAAGCCCAAAACTGAGATACAACGTCGTTATTCACAGCACCAAGCTCAACACTGTCATCAGTATCTTATCAATAGAAATTTCCCTTTATAGTTCTTAATACTCATTTTTATCTGTCTTAAAATGCAAAATTTACTCATCTTTTAAGTTGTATTGGGCAGACCAGCAGCTATTACCAATCCCCAACCATCCAAAACGTGGTGGGGGAATGAAATGGTGAATAGACAACAGGAAACCGAACTATTATGAGACGTTTACACAATGCTCTAGCATGTAGCCTTTAAACTTCATGTAGTGTGCCTGTCTGCAATATTCTTTAGTATACAAAGACAATGCAAACTACTGTACAGAGAACGGCGGAGGCTACTTGTACCACCTCTCCTCCGTGTGCAGAACACTAATACTGCCACACTCCACAGTCGCAGCTCGTATATTTCTTGGGAATGAGCGGCTACATCCTGGAAGTAAGCCGCGGCCGTTGTCTTCCCCATTACGACCACTGAATCGATAAAGCGGCGGCCGGACTACTAAGCACTGCCGTGCGAGGCGTAAAGCCGGAGAGGGCTTAGGCAGCCGCTCCTGCAACCAATACACAAGTTTTCATCACCTAAACTCACTCGTTCATCCCTTACATCCTGAAGAAAGCAAAATCGATCAACATTGGAAAGCCTTTGTTAGGAAGTAGTAAGCGTAAACTCATAACGTTGGGGTTCATTAATTGTTTAGCATAAGACTGCAAGCGAAGGTGATGGAATCTTGTGTTACACTTGTTGTTTTCTTGGGGACTGATGACCTCAGAAGTTAAGTCCCATAGTGCTCAGAGCTTTTTTGTAGTTTTATTGGTTATTTCCCTTTTATTCTCGTCAAAGTATAATCAGCTTTCTGTAGTGCCTAAGCTAGTTAGAAAGTCAGTCACTTAATCGGCAGATTACGTTGAGACTGTCTCCCACAGCATATTAATTAGTGTACGAATTGCAGTAATAGTCTGAGCGTGGACGAGAATTACTCTGCTTGAATGAACGTACTGCATACAGGTTACGGTATTTCACTGTTATGACGCAGTGTGTAAAATTTTATACTTGCATTAAAAATAGCCTGATGCCATCGGTTAAACATAATAACACAGAACCACTAACTTGTGTTGTGAATCGCAATTTCTTTTTTTATGAAACACTTTTCGTTCTGTGTAATATCTGGGAAAATATTGGTTTATTACGCTGTTGGTAAGACAAGCAAATGAGACATCGTGGTTAAAAAATTGAAGGGAATAGTTTACCATTAACGTACTCGCTTCCGGAATGGTCAGAGACAAACATTCCGATTACGTAATTTAATGAAAAGAAGAGAACCACACATTACTCAAAACCCAGTCATCCCCGATGTTTAAACATAGATCGAAGAGGGAAATAGCGGTGCAGTCGCATATATTTGGTCGTTAGTCTCAACAACTAATTATAACCATTAACACTCCGATGCTGGACTAAGAACACAGATAGATGAAATGAAATATTATGGCAACCTACATTCTTAAGCTTTTTATACACTTTGCAGTTTTTGATAGAGATTCAGTTCCATGACAATACTGCAATGTGATCTTCGACGAGACTTAGATTACGCATTAGTCACTTTTGCACTATCTAAAGGCTGACAGTATTATTTCGTTAAATTACCCGCCCGGATAGACGTGTGTGTTTAAAGCGCTGCTTTCGGGACAGCTGGGTGCACCGGTCCCGAATCGAATCCGTACGGCGGATAAACGACGAGGGGCTGTGTGCCACCCAGCCTGGCTGTCGCTTTTAGACAGTTTCTCACATCCCACTTCGTGAATATCGTGCTGGTGCCCAATTTACGACTCAGTTACACGTTTCACAAACATTTAGAAAACTTTCGGTCACTTTCAAATGAATAACACTACACACAGACAGCAGAGTACACATGTTCCGTCGTGGGTGGTAACGGAATGGCAACAGAAAGGGCATGTGGCCATCCGTTAACTTAACCATACAAAAATATATAGGTGTAGGATCGTGAGAAGAACTGTGTGAGTACATGTCTTGCGAAAAATTCATTTTAGCCAGGAGATCTTTGAGATTATCTCGCAGGCTCTGCTTCTTGACTTCAGATACTTCACTGTTCTTTAACACCAACCAGAGAGGACGTGCGACCTAAGGAAAGAAACAGACGTGAACAATCCTTGTCCCCCTGACGAGGAAGATGTGCAGACACTCTCCACAAGTGGGGCAAATCTTCATCACCATCTTGTGACTGCGGTGCGAAATGACAGATAGGTGCTCGTGTTGTATCATTATGTGCTGTATGAGCCTACAAAGATCATTTCGCAGATTTCAGGACAGTGACAAGTGATGTGATAAATTACATAAACGACCTATATATCCGCATATGTGCGTTGACATTTGTGCTATCTTGTTCAGGGGAGTTGTGTTTAAATGTTGACATGTAGTGGATTTGTAATCTTTGTATATATAGTGCACATACGACAAATAAGCAGATAACCACGCAAAATCTGTTCACGACCACGCTGGCCCTGCGCCGACGTGGGACAAATGCGTAAAAAAATGATGATGATGTTATCATTTTGTTAAGATATTTCTACTTCAGAAACTTCTTGCTTTCAGCAAAGGCATCCGGCGCCGCCTGCAAGAATGCCAAACATTCATCAGCGCAGGGTCCCACGAAGCATGAAATAGATGAAAAATTCTTAAATGAGATATTCAGTGTTCCTAAAATACTTCACCAAGCGAGGTTAAAACTGTTTAATGCACTTGATTCTTATTCAGGAACGTAAAGGTTAATACTCCGTTCTGTCATACTGATTTAAGTTTCGAGTGGTTTTTCTAAATCGATTGCGAACGTGTCCTGTTTTGTCCCCCACCCTTGATGTTGTCATCAACGGGACTGTACTCAACAATTCTATTATTTTTTCTTTGATATATATGTGACCATATATATATATATATATATATATATATATATATATATATATATTTGCGAGTCTCCACAGCCTAACATCACACAAGAGAGCAAGGTTTCAAACATGTTTGCTGACAAGAATTTCAATAGACAACTGAATTACAGGCACCTATCACGTAGGGTGTAGCTTCCTTTCTCCCATATTTACGATTCTGACACATCAGAAATATGCTGAAAAGGATAAAGGGTTAGAGAACCAACTGCATGTCCTTGTAGTGGAAGTAATAGAATGGTGCACTGTCATGCTGAAGAACTTTTGTCTGTGCGGGTGCTGAGGACGATCAAATGGTTACAAGCAGTATACATCTACACAGATATTCCGCTAGCCACCGTACGGTGCGTGGCTGAGAGTATCCTGTACCAGTACTGGTCATTTCCCTTCTTGTTCCACTCGCAAATAGAGTGAGGGAAAAATGACTATACATATGCCTCCGTATGAACCATAATTTCACGTATCTTATCTTTGTGGCCCTTACGCGCAATGTATGTTTGTATCGCCTTCAAAAGCCGGTACTTTAAATTTTCTCAACAGTATTATTCTAAAAGAAAGTTGCCTTTCCTCCAGGGATTTCCATTTGAGTTCCTGAAGCATATCTGTAACACTAGCATGCTGATCGATCACATCAGCAACAAATCTAGCAGTTCGCCTCTGAGTTGCTTCTATGTCCTCCTTCAAACCTACCTAGAAATCGACAGTGCTCAAGAAGATGTCGCACCTGCATGCTATATGCGGTCTACTTTACAGATGAATCACTCTTTCCAAAAATTCTGCCAATAAATCGAAGTCGACCGTTCTTCTCTCCTACTACAATGCTCACATGCTCGTTGCGTTTCATATCACTTTGCTGCCATTCACCACACCAGCTAGAAAGTCGTCTTGTATCTACCTACAATCACTCAACTTCAACAGCTTACCATACACCACAGCATCATCAGCAAACAACCACAGATTGCTGCCCTCCCCGTCCGCCAAAACATGTATGCATATAGAGACCTACAGCGGTCCTATCACACCTCCCTGGAGCACCAGGGACAACATCCTTGTCTCTGATGAACACTCATCGTCAAGGACAACATACTACGTTTTATTACTTAAGAAATCTTCGATCCGCTCAGATACCTTTTGACTTAATCCATATGCACGTACCTTCGTTAACAGCCTGCAGTGGGGCACCGTGTCAAATGCTTTCCATAAATCTTTGAATATGGGATCTGCATGTTGCCCTTCATCCATAGTTCGCAGTGTGCCATGTGAGAAAAGGGCAAGCTGAATTTCGCACGAGAGATGCTTTCTAAAACCATGCTGATTCGTAGACGTAAGCTTCTCGGTGTCAAGAATTTTTTTATATTTTGAACTGAAAATATATTCAAGGACTCTGTAGTAAACCGGAGTTACGGATATTGGACTGCAATTTTGCGGATGCTTTCTTTTACCCTTCTTATATACAGGAATCATCTGCCCTTTTTTCAGTCGCTTGGGACTTTGTAAGGGGCGAGAGATTCGCGACCAATGCAGGTTAGGTAAGGGGCCAATACTGAGCTGGCGGGTACCTATAGGTACTAGTTTAATGAGATTTCTGGCTGAAACACATGACTTTTTGCGTACCTATACCCTGACTTTGCTACAGAATGCCCCACCTTTACTGTTCTTCTAGCCAGTGCGACACAATTGTGGGTGAGAGGGTGGTGCAGAGTCTGTTGTAGTTGGATGTTGTTAATGGCCCACATCTCATTAAGAAATGGATGGTCATGATCAGACAATAGTTTCCTGCAAACAGTTTTCTAGTAAGCCTTATCGCCGAAAATAACTCTCTTAGCTGTCTGTATGGAAGATTCTCGTCCAGCATGGATTCTTTTCAGATTTGTGCTACCTGTTCTTATATGAAGACGGTCCTCCCATGTTTAAATCCTGGCAGCAACAATTTTTGGTATTTCACACTTTGTACGTATTGCACAGGCAACAATTTCTCTTTCGCAAGTGACAATTCCTCTGTATGAGATATAGTGTTGGTATTTTATGTTTTGAAGGCTGAGAAATTTTAAGTAAGGCCTATAGTGGCTTTAACTGCGGAGTATCTAAAACAGATTGATGTTATTAACTCATCACAAGTGACATTGTGTAGCAAGGGAATGGGTTACAGTGCACACCCCATTCCATTTTTATGCAACTTGTTGAATAAAAATTTAATTGCTGCAGAGAATTATGAAAATGTACCTGGTGAGGTACATTATGGAGTTTATGAGTTTATTTGTAGGTATCTAAGGGTTTTCACGAGTTAAACTGAATCTAATGGACGCGCAGAGAGGTATACTAGGGAAAAGAGCGTTGGAAGAAAAAATGGCCGACATTGGGGCGTTTCCTGTTGGAGTGGCTTTAATGGCTGGTGGAACATAGCTGCATGCCACCGGTTTCACAGTCTCGTATATTGACACACTGATGCTTCCCCTGAATGACTTTGTTACGCTGTAGTATAGCTGCGAGAAAACCCTTTGAATAAAATAATTGAACCTTTCATTTAGCGGAGCAGAAGAGGACGTGAAATATTGTTAATGATTTTTATAATTTTTGAACATGCTGGTCAGATAGGTGTAATGGGACGAATGCTGCGTACTTCAAAGAACGGTTTTTTTGTTCCAACATATGCTCTGGAGAAAGATCACTGGACAGTCACTGTTGATGACAACTTTTCGGAAGTGATAAGTAGTGCTTTGACCCACATTTTACGGCAGGAGGCATTTTCATGGAGAATAATGCATAATGCGTGGTGTCGGAGTGCTTAAAGAAAACGTCCTGAATAAAAGACATACGTCTACGGGAGCTTTTGGCACCTACAGGTAAAAAGAAGCTACTTAGTTATTTGGCACTGTTTTTACGACTAGAGCAGTTGAGGCTCTATTGACTGTATCGTGACTATCTAATCGCTGATGTAGCGTAGCGGACTACGGCAGTCTCAAATAAGCCTCCAACACGGGCGTGCCTCGTGTCTGGAAACAATCTTGACGGTAGTTTCCGAATCGCTGATGGGTAAATGTTCGCGATTACTATTGCTAGAAAGGAAGTGCTCCTATTCTTACTGCTGTTTTACGAGTGTTAATTTACAATGTATTACGGACAAGTACTAAAAACAGTTTTTTCTGTGGTTAATGTGTATGACGCACATGACAGGATACAACTCGATGTGGCAGTAAATTTGATGAAAAAATCCTGCAAACAGGATATAGAACTTTGTGCCACGTTAGCTGTACTAACAAAATGCGCCTGGGAAGATACACGCTTACCACTGTTTTGGTCTCTTGGAATCGCTTTGCTCTCGTACCGCAAACAAGAGTTCCTTGGGAAGAGCGTATTCTGCAACATATTGCTTTATGAAACCACCACTCTGTTAATTAAGGTCTAGTAATTTTTATGTGGTAACTCAGTTGCTATTCATCTAACGCAGCAAATCCTCTAACGATTGAAACGCTTCGTATTGATTAACTATTCGTGTTGCGACGGTACCTAATAGATATTGCTGCGCAATTGCTCTTCCTAACAGCATGCCATGCGAGCAAACCAGTTGCGTCTTAACCTGCTGTTATTCGTACTTTAGGAGCTGAGGCTATGCACAGTTCCCTGTAAAAAGAATAGTTCTATGTACTCATAGGATAGAGCCGTGCTCGTCTGCTTTCATATCCTGCAGCTGATTCACTGCAAGTAGTAAACTGTAGCTGTGGTCCTGTGGTCATAAGGTCTATGCATTCGCTATGGTTGTGAGTTCATGAAGTACAGAGAAATACAAACTTAAATTAACGAGTAATTTTATAAAGAGGGCTCTATTCTAATGTCTGTAATTGCTGTAGATGACAGAAAATTACACTGAATAACGTTTATACCTGAAACGACCTCTCAGATTAATGCAAAGTGGTCCTACAATATTCAGTTAAAATACAGACAGAAAATACCTTTATGAAATGCAATGCGATGAGCGCGTTATGAGAATAGTAGAAAATAGTAGTCATCAAAGACACGCAAAAGCTACTTCCAATTTGCCGTCACAACACACGAACTATTCACCAGCTCCAAACAGTTCAGAGTTCAAAATAATGATTTAAAAAGTAATACTCATTATGCAAAGAATAGTAACTCATACACTGTCTATCCTCAGCTCCTTAACACAACCAGAATAAGTTATAGTCCTACTCTGGAGCACATTCACACAACTCGAAATATAAAGTCCGTTCAAAAATTACAGTATTGTAGTGGCCATTCGCTGCATAGAATCAGACACCTGTATGACTGAATCACACACGTTACTAAAGGCAGAACTACTTTCTTCCACCGCTCAGTGACCACAATTGCTCCCTTGACCTCTTCACTCCAAAAGTTCCAGCCTCCACTTGGCTCCTGTAGTGTTTTGCTACAGTCTGCTTTTCCACTGGCTGAAGGCCACCCCCACCAAAAATACACAATTGTTACGCACTACAAACATGATAAGCTTCACCTTGACCACTTCCTGGGCTAAGCGAATGAACTACAGTATTTAAATACAGAAATGTTGTAAACATTCAGTCACACTCAAATCATTCACAATACATAAAAGTAAAGGTTTCTCCATAAATAAAGAAGACAGTGTTCTTGTGCGAGTGCACTCATTTTAAATGACAACAAATTGTTGTTAAATATTATTTAAACATTTATTTATTCCTTCGTGACAGAACGGTCTTATGGTTTTCTTGTCAATTGTGGGATCCTACAACACATGCGATTAATCAGTTTTACATTAGCGCAGTTTTCTAATAGCACTTGCAATAATCAATATTAGAATAAAGTTACCAGAAAAGTAATAAACCGTTCATTAAATATACACACACGTATGATAAACTAAGAGGCATTGCTGGTGTGTTCATTTGCTGTGTAAATGTGGAGAATACGATGTTCTGACAAAGAAATGCGTAATGAAAAAGGTACAAAAACATCGTGAATCAATAAATAGAATAGATAAATGGTATCAAACGATTAAAAGTTGTTAATTCAGAGGTTCTCCGTGAAATGTTTATTCACTGCGTAATATTAACTTCTCTAGTTTTAAAGATGTTGAAGTATTGTTGCATCACTGGATGCATCTCATTTTTCTGCGCTCGCATATGTATTCGGATTCGCCAACTTCGACAGTTTACCATACACCACAGCGTCATTAGCAAACAACTGCAGATTGGTGAGTATCCTGTACGACAAATCATTTATATGTATGGAGAACAACAGCGGTCTTATCCCACTTTCTTGGGGCACTCCTGACGATCCTCTTGTCTCTGATGAACACTCGCCATCAGAGAAAACACACCAGGTTCTACTACTAAAGAAGTCCCACCATGTCAAATGCTTTCTGCAAATCTAGAGGGAACCTTGTATCTTCCTGGAGTCACTATACTTCAACAGCTTACCATACACCATAGACACACTAGCAAACAACTGCAGATTGCTGAGTACCCTGTACACCAAATCATTTATGTATATAGAGAACAAAAGCGGTGCTACCACACTTCCCAGGGGCACTCTTGATAATCCCCTTGTCTCTGATGAATACTCGCCATCAAGGGCGACATAACAGATTCTACCATTTAGGAAGTCTTAGGGTCACTTACATGTTTTTGAACTTAATCAATATGCTTATACGTATGTTAACATCCTGCAATTGGGCAGCATGTTAAATGCTTTCTCGAAATGTCGAAGTATGGGATCCACCTGTAGCCATTCCTTCGATAGTTTGCAGTATATCATGTGAGAAAAGGCAAGCTAAGTTTCGCATAAGCAATGCTTTCTAAAACCATGCTGATTCATGGATATAATCTTCTCTTTCTCAAGAAAGTGAATATTCAAACTCAGAATATGTTCAAGGATTTTGCAGCAAACCGAACTTAGAGATAATGGTCTGTCCTTTTGTAGGATCCGTTCTTCTACCATTCTTATACACAAGAGTGACCTATTCTTTTGCCTGTCACTTGGGACTTCGTTCTGGGCGAGAACTTTGCGATAAACGCAAGCTAAGTACATCTACATCTACATCTACATTTATACTCCGCAAGCCACCCAACGATGTGTGGCGGAGGGCACTTTACGTGCCACTGTCATTACCTCCCTTTGCTGTTCCAGTCGCGTATGGTTCGCGGGAAGAACGACTGTCTGAAAGCCTCCGTGCGCGCTCTAATCTCTCTAATTTTACATTCGTGATCTCCTCGGGAGGTATAAGTAGGGGTAAGCAATATATTCGATACCTCATCCAGAAACGCACCCTCTCGAAACCTGGCGAGCAAGCTACACCGCGATGCAGAGCGCCTCTCTTGCAGAGTCTGCCACTTGAGTTTGTTAAACATCTCCGTAACGCTATCACGGTTACCAAATAATCCTGTGACGAAACGCGCCGCTCTTCTTTGGATCTTCTCTATCGCCTCCGTCAACCCGATCTGGTACGGATCCCACACTGATGAGCAATACTCAAGTATAGGTCGAACGAGTGTTTTGTAAGCCACCTCCTTTGTTGATGGATTACATTTTCTAAGGACTCTCCCAATGAATCTCAACGCGGTACCCGCCTTACCAACAATTAATTTTATATGATCATTCCACTTCAAATCGTTCCGCACGCATACTCCCAGATATTTTACAGAAGTAACTGCTACCAGTGTTTGTTCCGCTATCATATAATCATACAATAAAGGATTCTTCTTTCTATGTATTCGCAATACATTACATTTGTCTATGTTAAGGGTCAGTTGCCACTCCCCGCACCAAGTGCCTATCCGCTGCAGATCTTCCTGCATTTCGCTACAATTTTCTAATGCTGCAACTTCTCTGTATACTACAGCATCATCCGCGAAAAGGTAATTGAACAAACTGAGATTCCATCTGTATCTGGAGACTAATTTTCTTTCAAATCTTAAAGTTGTTTCTCTACACCAAGGTATCCATATTGGACTCTGTCCAATGGTCAAATGATGGTATGTTTGTACGATTCTCCTGCATGGACGGTTTCTTGAATGCAAAGTTTAAAACCTTGGCTTTTGTTTTGCTACCTTCAACTGCCACAACAGACTGGTCAGTATGGGACTGAATGGAACTCTTAGATTTGCTTACTGATTCCGCATAGGACTAGAAATCCAATGGGTTTTCTGCCATATCTTCTGCTAAGATATGACTGTGGTAGTTGTATGCTTCGTGCATAGATCTTTCCACAGACACACGAAGCTCTACTAACCTTTGTATGTCATCATTTGTGCGTTCTCTTTTGAACCAAGAGTGCAAAAACCTCTACATCCTTAGTATGCTCCGAATTTCGTAATTAAACAATGGTGGGTCTTTTCCATCGTTTATCCACTTACCAGACACGTAGCTCTACAGACCTCGATTTACAATATGCTTGAAGTTTGCCCATAATTCCTCTACATCCATCTTACTCGAACTAAGTGACGTCAGTTCACTCTGTGAGTAGCCAACAACTGCCCATCTGCTCTATCTCGCAGACACAATATCCTTGACTGACTTACTAATTTTCATAACGATAATTGCTATGATGATGTCATTATCGCGAATCCTCTTTTCTATACTGACATTGTTGATAAGGTTTGGGCAGTTTGTATCTGCAAGGTACAAGATATTTCCACTGCATGTGGGCTACCAAACTAGCTGCTGATGACATGTTTTAGAAATCATGTTCAAAAGTAGTTTGCATGACAGTCTGTCATTATATCTCCTTCTCACATTACGTCTCTATCATCTTAAAAAATACCTCTTTATATTTCTAATCGCTAAGGAACTTCCAGACAAATTTTATCGGAAGCAGAAAAAGTTAAACTTACTGAAACTGATAAAGAAACAAAAGGATATTATACTCTTGGTAAAATGTTATTTCAAATGAAATAATTATGCAATACAGCTAACAATTTTTTCCCATCATATGTAAAGTAAGCTGAACCATCAGTTTCAATAATTTGTATTTCATATATAACTGAGCATGATTTGGATGAACACAGCCACCACAAATATTTGTATTAATTTCAGCATCTTTACTAGGAATACGTAACTTTTTTACCTTCCACAAACAGTGGAAAATAATACAATTCTTAGTTCGTAATTTTGTACATTTATAAAGATTAAAATATATTACATTCTTAATTTAAAATAAACTTTTTTTTATCAGCATTACTAAAATATAGGCAATTATTATTCTCATCAGTAACTCAGTTCTCATGACCATGGACCTTGCCGTTGGCGGGGAGGCTTACGTGCCTCAACGATACAGATAGCCGTACCGTAGGTGCAACCACAACGGAGGGGTATCTGTTGAGAGGCCAGGGGCAGCCTTTTCAGTAGTTGCAGGGGCAACAGTCTGGATGATTGACTGATCTGGCCCTGTAACACTAACCAAAACGTCCTTGCTGTTGCGGTACTGCGAACGGCTGAAAGCAAGGGGAAACTACAGCCGTCATTTTTCCCGAGGGCATGCGGCTTTGCTGTATGATTAAATGATGATGGCGTCCTCTTGGGTAAAATATTCCGGAGGCGATGATGGCGTCGTCTTGGGTAAAACATTCCGGAGGTAAAATAGTCCCCCTTTCGGATCTCCGGGCGGGGACTACCCAAGAGGGCGTAGGAAGAAAACTGGCGTTCTACGGATCGGAGCGTGGAATGTCAGATCCCTTAATCGGGCAGGTAGGCTAGAAAATTTAAAAAGGGAAATGGATAGATTAAAGTTAGATATAGTGAGAATTAGTGAAGTTCGGTGGCAGGAGGAAGAAGACTTTTGGTAAGGTGAATACAGGGTTATAAATACCAAATCAAATAGGGGTAATGCAGGAGTAGGTCTAATAATGAATAAAAATATAGGAGTGCGGGAAAGCTAATAGAAACAGCATAGCGAACGCATTATTGTGGCCAAGATAGACACGAAACCCACGACTACTACAGTACTACAAGTTTATATGCCAACTAGCTCTGCAGATGAAGTAGAAATTGATGAAATGTATGATGAGATAAAAGAAATTATTCAGGTAGTGAAGGGAGACGAAAATTTAATAGTCATGGGTCACTGGAATTCGACAGTAGGAAAAGAAAGAGAAGGAAACGTAGTAGGTGAATATGGATTGTGGCTAAGAAATGAAAGAGGAAGCGGCTTGGAAGAATTTTGCAGAGAGCATAACTTAATCATAGCTAACACTTGGTTCAAGAATCATGAAAGAAGGTTGTATACATGGAAGAACCCTGGAGATACTAGAAGGTTTGAGATAGATAATATAATGGTAAGACAGAGATTTAGGAACCAGATTTTAAATTGTAAGACATTTCCAGGGGCAGATGTGGACTCTGAACACAATCTATTGGTTATGAACTGTAGATTAAAACTGAAGAAACTACAAAAAGGTGGGAATTTAAGTAGATGGGGCCTAGATAAACTGACTAAACCAGAGGTTGTACAGAGTTTCAGGGAGAGCATAAGGGAACAGTTGACAGGAATGGGGGAAAGAAATACAGTAGAAGAAGAATGGGTAGCTTTGAGGAATGAAATAGTGAAGGCAGCGGAGGATGAAGTAGGTAAAAAGACGAGGGCTAGTAGAAATCCTTGGGTAACACAAGAGATACTGAATTTAATTGATGAAATGTGAAAATACAAAAATGCAATAAGTGAAGCAGGCAAAAAGGAATACAAACGTCTCAAAAATGAGATCGACAAGAAGTGCAAAATGGCTAAGCAGGGATGGATAGTGGGCAAATGCAAGGATGTAGAGGCCTATCTCACGAGGGGTAAGATAGATACATCCTACAGGAAAATTAAAGAGACGTTTGGAGAAAAGAGAACCACTTGCATGAATATCAAGAGCTCAGATGGAAACCCAGTCCTAAGCAAAGAAGGGAAAGCTGAAAGGTGGAAGGAGTATACAGAGGGTCTATACAGGGCCGATGTTCTTGAGGACAATATTATGGAAATGGAAGAGCATGTAGATGAAGATGAAATGGGAGATATGACACTGCGTGAAGAGTTTGACAAAGCACTGAAAGACCTAAGTCGAAACAAGGCCCCGGGAGTAGACAACATTCCATTAGAACTACTGACAGCCTAGGGAGAGCCAGTACTGACAAAACTCTACCATCTGGTTAGCAAGATGTGTGAGACAGGCGACATTCCCTCAGACTTCTAGCAATTCCAAAGAAAGAAGGTATTGACAGATATGAAAATTACCGAACTATCAGTTTAATAAGTCACAGCTGCAAAATACTAACGCGAATTCTTTACAGACGAATGGAAAAACTGGTAGAAGCCGACCTCGGGGAAGATCAGTTCGGATTCCGTACAAATGTTGGAACACGTGAGGCAATACTGACCCTACGACTTATCTTAGAAGAAAGATTAAGAAAATGCTAACCTACGTTTCTAGCATTTGTAGACTTAGAGAAAGCTTTTGACAGTTTTGACTGGAATACTCTCTTTCAAATTCTGACGGTGGCAGGAGTAATATACAGGGAGCGAAAGGCTATTTACAATTTGTACCGAAAGCAGATGGCATTTATAAGAGTCGAGGGACATGAAAGGGAAGCAGTGGTTGGGAAGGGAGTGAGACAGGGTTGCAGCCTCTCCCCGATGCCATTCAATCTGTATACTGAGCAGGCAGTCGAGGAAATAAAACAAAAGTTGGGAGTAGGTATTAAAATCCATGGAGAAGCAATAAAAACTTTGAGGTTCGCCGATGGCATTGTAATTCTTTCAGAGACAGGAAAGGACTTAGAAGAGCAGTTAAACGGAATGGACAGTCTCTTGAAAGGTGGTTGTAAGATGAAAATCAACAAAAGCAAAACGAGGAGAATGGAATGTAGTCGAATTAAGTCAGGTGATGCTCAGGGAATTAGATTAGGAAATGAGATACTTAAAGTAGTAAAGGAGTTTTGGTATTTGGGGAGCAAAATAACTGTTGATGTTCGAAGTAGAGAGGATATAAAATGTAGACTGGCAATGGCAAGGAAAGGGTTTCTGAAGAAGAGAAATTTGTTAACATCGAGTATAGATTTAAGTGTCAGGAAGTCGTTTCTAAATGTATTTGTATGGAGTGTAACCATGTATGGAAGTGAACATGGACGATAAATAGTTTAGATAAGAAGAGAATCGAAGCTTTCAAAATGTGGTGCTACAGAAGAATGCTGAAGATTAGATAGGTAGATCACATAACTAATGAGGAGGTATTGAATAGAATTGGGGAGAAGAGGAGTTTGTGGCACAACTTGACTAGAAGAAGGGATCGGTTGGTAGGACATGTTCTGAGGCATCAAGAGATCACCAATTTAGTACTGGAGGGCAGTTTGGAGGGTAAAAATCGTAGAGAGAGACCAAGAGATGAATAAACTAAGCAGATTCAGAAGGATGTAGGCTCCAGTAGGTACTGGGAGATGAAGAAACTTGCACACAATAGAGTAGCATAGAGGGCTGCATCAAACCAGTCTCAGGACTGAAGACCACAACAACAACAACAAAATAAGATCTATTTCTAAATACTGAATTCTTATATCATGAACTGGAACAAATAAGGCTGTTTTGATTCATGAATTATGGGAGCACCAATTTATAGATTATATTTCAAAGAAGCACTAATATGATTTTCTTGAAGAATATTTTTCCTTTTCTACAGACACCCCATCAGCTAAATTACAGTCTATATCTATTAATTCTAATGGTATAATTTTCAGTAAATTATTAGCAACAGTTTTTATTCTTAGCTTACATAATTTGATTATTAAGCTTGCGGACGGAATTGTAGAGCATAGTAATAGGTGCTGGGGAGCAGGCATTTTCGTTGTGCCTAAGAAATCTATGGATGGACCAAAGAAATACAAGTTCTGTTGTGACTACCGGTACCTCTATAGTAAGAGAGTAACGGAAGCATACCCCATTCCAAATATATCGGAGACTTTGGATCACATAGGACAGTGCCAGTACTTTTCTTCTATGGGTTTGATAAGTGGTTATCATCAGTTAGAGGTGGCTCCAGAGAATCGTCCAAAAACTGCTTTCTCTACTTCTGGAGGCCATTACTAGTACATTAGAATGCCATTCGGTTAGAAAAACGCTTTGGCTAGGTTTCAGAGGTTGCTAGACAGTGTCTTGAGGGGTTTGAAACCACGGCAGTGTCTGGTCTATTTGGATGACATTATAGTGTTTTCAAGTAGTATGGAGCAACATAGACAGCGGTTAAGTGAAGTCCTTATGAGGTTAAGATCAACTCATTTGACGCTGAGCCTGGAGAAGTGTCATTTTGCATTAGAAGAAGTAAAATATTTGGGTCATATTATCAGTAAGCACGCAGTGTGAACAGATCTGAGGTTGGTACAAGCTGTAAGGGACATTCGATAACTGAAAACATTTAACGAAGTGCAGTCATTAATCGGAATTTGCAATTTATATCGAAAGTTCGTGAAGGGTTTTGGAGATTTAGCACAGTCATTGACGCGATTGTTATGGAAGGGTGTGAAATTTGAGTGGATAGAATCGTGTCAGAAAGCGTTTGACTAACTGAAAGAAGTGTTAACATCAAGTCCGGTTCTTGAAAAGTAGTTTATACTAGCATGCGAAGCAACAAATCAAGCATTATGGTGTATTCTTAGTCAGGAAATTAATGAGAATGAACATCCTGTAGCCTATGAGTCTAGGCAGTTGAATGCAGCACAGAGGAATCAATGACAGAAAGGAAGATGCTTAGCGTAATCTATGGAATCACATATTTTAAATATTATTTACATGGGAGAAGATTTCGGGTAGTAACATATTATGAAACGTCCCCTATTGAACAATTATACATGACTGTGCTTAAACTGACACACAATATTTTGTTAGCGCAACGCAATCTGTCTTTCAAAATTCCCTACAAAAGAATGGCCCTGACTAACATTAAACTATACCTTTCACAAATCACTTACCTCACAAAAATCTTCGCTGCTCAAGCTACTGCAATACAGCGAGCGCCACTACTGCCAGCTAAATAAAAGATTCAAACAATGGAAGGCACTAACTACTGATAGGGATAGTTAGCAAATGAAAGATATTAATAGAGAACAAACAATGTATTTACCTTGATATCATCATATATAAATGTAGCAGTTCATGACAAATTTCAAAACTCCGCCATCTCTCTCCCCACATCCACCACTGCTGGCGGCTAGAGGTGTACATGTTGCGCTTTTAACCCGCCCATGCTTGCCCGGTGGCCAGGCGGGTAGGCCGCTGCGCGTTGTCAACAGAACGGGCAGGCTGCTTCATTCCCAGCCAAGCCAAGCAGAACCCAACCCGGGCAGGCTGCGGGAAACTTGCTTGCCTGCCCATATTACCGCTGAGCTGCGCTACGCAGTCGTTTAGTCTGCGCGCGTCATTGTCGTATTATGAACGTTAATCATAAGTTTTTATTTTACCTGAGCACCAAAAGACAAACCCCAACATTATATATATATGTATTAATTTCAGATAAAAAAAATATTGGTTTTATTTGTATATTCTTCCTTTACGCGTATATTTCGGGCTTCTGATCTATATAAATAAAAATTAATTGCCAAATGTGTTGATAAGCGTAAAACTCGAGAACGCCTGGACCAGTTCGGCTAAATTTTTTTTGCTGCGTTCGTAATTCTCAGGACAAGGTTTTAATGAAATAAAATTTTTCGAAAATCGACCGAAAAATTGGAAAATTTGACAAAAACTGAAAGTGCGTTTTCATTGTGTCCCTGTGTTTGTATTGCATACAATCTTGATGAAATTTTGCACACTATACCTTGAAACCAAGAGGAAGGACACGGTCTACATAAAATTTCATATGGTGCGTGGCAGAGGTTCCTTTACATAACGGAACTCGACAAATTGTACGTATTTATTCCGATCTTGATGAAATTTGGCACACTTGATATTCAAAGCAGGATGAAGGGCGCTGCCTGCTTAAAATTCTGAATGGTGCATGGCGGAGGGTACTTTACGTACACACTTCTACACCAACCTACAATTTTATTACGATCTTGAAGAAATTTTACACACTTGACCATCAAGAGGAACATCACTGTCTACATAATATTTCGGACAGTACATTGAAGAGAGTACCTTACAAAAGATTTTGGCATCGTTTGCGGGTTGCCATGAAAGTTCACTATGTACGCATGTTTCCATGGAGAAGGTTTTTGAATACTTACATGTGCATGTATATGTATATATATATATATGTATATATGTTTATGTATATATATGTATATGTATATATATATATGTATATGTATATATATATGTATATGTATATGCGTATATATACATATATATATATATATGTATATATATATATATGTATATATATATATGTATATATATATATATATATGTATTTGTCTATGAGTATATATATGTATGTATATGTATATATATGTATTTGTCTATGAGTATATATATATACTCATAGACAAATACATATATATACATATACATACATATATACATATATATACACATATACATATACATATATATACATATTCATATATATACATAAACATATATACGTATATATATATACATATACATGCACATGTAAATATTCAAAAACCTTCTCCATGGAAACATGTGTACATAGTGAACTTTCATGGTAACCCGCAAACGATGTCAAATCTTTTGTAAGGTACTCTCTTCAAGATCATAGACATTTCGTTTAAAAGAAATATGTGTATATATATATATATATATATATATATATATATATATATATACACTCCTGGAAATTGAAATAAGAACACCGTGAATTCATTGTCCCAGGAAGGGGAAACTTTTTGACACATTCCTGGGGTCAGATACATCACATGATCACACTGACAGAACCACAGGCACATAGACACAGGCAACAGAGCATGCACAATGTCGGCACTAGTACAGTGTATATCCACCTTTCGCAGCAATGCAGGCTGCTATTCTCCCATGGAGACGATCGTAGAGATGCTGGATGTAGTCCTGTGGAACGGCTTGCCATGCCATTTCCACCTGGCGCCTCAGTTGGACCAGCGTTCGTGCTGGACGTGCAGACCGCGTGAGACGACGCTTCATCCAGTCCCAAACATGCTCATTGGGGGATAGATCCGGAGATCTTGCTGGCCAGGGTAGTTGACTTACACCTTCTAGAGCACGTTGGGTGGCACGGGATACATGCGGACGTGCATTGTCCTGTTGGAACAGCAAGTTCCCTTGCCGGTCTAGGAATGGTAGAACGATGGGTTCGATGACGGTTTGGATGTACCGTGCACTATTCAGTGTCCCCTCGACGATCACCAGTGGTGTACGGCCAGTGTAGGAGATCGCTCCCCACACCATGATGCTGGGTATTGGCCCTGTATGCCTCGGTCGTATGCAGTCCTGATTGTGGCGCTCACCTGCACGGCGCCAAACACGCATACGACCATCATTGGCACCAAGGCAGAAGCGACTCTCATCGCTGAAGACGACACGTCTCCATTCGTCCCTCCATTCACGCCTGTCGCGACACCACTGGAGGCGGGCTGCACGATGTTGGGGCGTGAGCGGAAGACGGCCTAACGGTGTGCAGGACCGTAGCCCAGCTTCATGGAGACGGTTGCGAATGGTCCTCGCCGATACCCCAGGAGCAACAGTGTCCCTAATTTGCTGGGAAGTGGCGGTGCGGTCCCCTACGGCACTGCGTAGGATCCTACGGTCTTGGCGTGCATCCGTGCGTCGCTGCGGTCCGGTCCCAGGTCGACGGGCACGTGCACCTTCCGCCGACCACTGGCGACAACATCGATGTACTGTGGAGACCTCACGCCCCACGTGTTGAGCAATTCGGCGGTACGTCCACCCGGCCTCCCGCATGCCCACTATACGCCCTCGCTCAAAGTCCGTCAACTGCACATACGGTTCACGTCCAAGCTGTCGCGGCATGCTACCAGTGTTAAAGACTGCGATGGAGCTCCGTACGCCACGGCAAACTGGCTGACACTGACGGCGGCGGTGCACAAATGCTGCGCAGCTAGCGCCATTCGACGGCCAACACCGCGGTTCCTGGTGTGTCCGCTGTGCCGTGCGTGTGATCATTGCTTGTACAGCCCTCTCGCAGTGTCCGGAGCAAGTCTGGTGGGTCTGACACACCGGTGTCAATGTGTTCTTTTTTCCATTTCCAGGAGTGTATATATATATATATGTATATATATATACATTTCTTTGAAACGAAATGTCTATGATCTTTTTGAAATTTGAGAGCTGTCTGACACATTCACAGTCATCGTGTTGGACAATTCCGCACAGCAAATGTCGTTTAACAGTTGCAAACCATTTTTGGTTGAGTGAACGTGTTATATTGGCTGCAAAAAACCTTGATGTTAACGAAATGAATTTTCAGGTTCAAAATATGACACCTGGCGAATTGCTGACGTACAAGTCGGTTTATTCCGTTACTAACCAAGATGGTGTAGTCAACTATCCTACGGAATTTTTAAATTCGCTGGATTTCCCCGGATTACCGCCTCCCAATCTGTAATTAAGTCGGATCGGCAATCATGTTGCGAAAGGTAAACCAGCCACGTCTTTGTAATGGCACCCGGCTTGCGGGGAAGAAGTTAAAGAACAACGTAATCGAAGCCACAATTTTAAAAGGAAAGTACAAAGGTGAGGACAGTTTGATTCCAATATCACTAAGATTTCGACCGACATGCCATTCGACTTTAAACGGTTATAATTTCCAGTGCAGCTTACATTTGCCATGTCGATAGATAAATCGCAGGGGCAGTTGTTATATGTTTGTGGCATCAATCTTGAAAATCATGTTTTTCACATGGCTATTTGTATGTCGCATATTGCCCTGTCGGGACACCTTCAACTTCATTTGTTTACGCACCAGAAAACAAAACTATCAATGCTGCGTATCAAAAAGTATTACAATAAATGCTACCTAGCAATAAACTTTGACACTGATTCACTGATCACCACAAAAGTTGACAGATATATATGAGTTTTCATAGATAGGTGAAGAGGAGATGAACTGAGGTGGCGGAATCCAACAGAGAGAGGACGAGGAGAAGGATAGAGGGTGGGGGGGGGGGAGATGGGCCAAGGGATGGGTTCAAAAATGGTTCAAATGGCCCTGAGCAATACGGGACTTAACTTCTGAGGTCATCAGTCCCCTACAACGTAGAACTACTTAAACCTAACTAACCTAAGGACATCACACACATCCATGCCCGAGGCAGGATTCGAACCTGCAACCGTAGCGGTCGCGCGGTTCCAGACTGTAGCGCCTAGAACTGCTTGGCGACTTCGGCCGGCCAAGGGATGGGGAGCGGGGGGGGGGGGGGGGGGCTGGAGGTGACCAAAGAGATAGTGGGAGAGGACTAAATGGATAGAGAGAAAATACGGGAGGGAAGATGGACTACGAGAGTATGGAATAAATAAATGCCCAGGCAACGCAATGCAGTCTGTGCTGCACTTTTCAACACCGAAACGGATGGATATTTGTACTAAAGAAGTGAACCTCCACCCCCCAAAAAGAAGATTGGTCACCTCCCCAGAAGAATAAATTATCTACGCCCCTATTAACCACTGTACTGCAATGAGAAACCAAAATAAGATTTTGGAAGTCTAGATTCTTTAACTTTAGTGTGTTTCAGCCAAGTATGACACCAATTATATAAATATTTAACTACGTTTCCAGGATGTATTTTACTGGTTCTGTGAATTCATTCGAAGTTGGAAAAATCATTCTAAATTGCCAAAATGCATTTTAACAAAATCGAAGGACTTGTTTCGTATCCAGTTCGTCTAAAAACTATAGTACTGGGAATACAATGGCGACCCTGAGCCATTTTTCGCGGCTCCTACGTTTGCGTCATGAGAGTCCACACTTGTAGTCTAGGTCTGCATCATGAGGGACCATATTTCGGACCATCATGATGCAGACTAAGACGACGAGTGTTTACTTGCATGATGCAAATCTAAACGACGACTCTAGACCCTCATAACACAGACCTAAACGACGAGTCTGAATCCTCATGACGCAGATATAGACGCTGTGGAGAGTGGCTCAGAGTTTCCATTATATTCCTACTACAATACATTCATGGAAAAAGACGCTCTTCATTTTAGGAGTATTTGTAGTGTCTAGGTTTTCAGCATCTTGACTCTGCATGTGGGATTCCCCTTAATATAGAAATACAAGAATAAAATTACATTTTGCAATGTGTGTGGAACTCAACAAAATAAATTGTAATTTAAACTCATAATGTGTATTGCCTTACTCCACAAATGAATATTTTATTTTGCAGAACACTTTTCAACATAAAATCTTTACAAATTTCCTTCAGTTCCCCTGAAAGTATTATTTAGGCCAAACCAGATACTCCTAAAAATATTTGGCTACTTTTGCAAACCCAAGTAACAGAAAATGGTTTACAAACAATAATTAATGTCACTTGGAAGGATTGAAATCAAAAATTTTAGTCTAAAATAAAAATGAACTGTATGCATTACAAAATTTCTATCTCAGAAATTGACGCCCAGAAAGCACAAGAAAGAAATCTGCACTCTTAATTAGTAAATTTGCGCTCAAACTCATAGTTTCCCGTTTAATGTTCTACTGTATTTTCAATGTGTCTGCTGATTAGTGTTTGAATTAATTATGACGAGATCGTTAAGTCTGTCTGCATTAAGACGTGATCGTTTTTCGCTAATTAGGTTTCCAGCGCAACTAAAAATTCTCTCACTAGACGCACTAGTGGCTGGTATATTTAATATTTTTCTTGCCACACACGCAAGTCGAGGAAGTCGTTGGGAGTTATTTTTCCACCACTGTAGAATATCTCCCTCGTTCACACAGTGTTCTTACAAGTATCTGCTGACTTCATCATGTAGGAGAGGAGGCTCTTCTGCCCAGTCCTCAAATTTCGCCATTTTGTACGGCCCTGGATTTGTTTCTTGGTTGCTGTGATTGGGCACTTGTACTGAAACTGTACAGGTTCCAATTAATATTTGCAGAATAATGTGAAGATCGTACTACACATAGTTGAAATTATAATAGGTTTTAGATGATGCTATCATTTATCGTCCTGTAAAGTCACCAGAAGATCAAAACTAACTGCAGGACGATTTAAATAAGGTATATATTTTTGGTGTGAAAATTAGCAGTTGGCAATAAATAATGACAAGAGCGAGGTTATCCCTGTGTGTACTAAACTAAGTCCGTTAAACTTCGTTTACAAGATCAACCAGTCAAATCTAAAGGCTGTAGATTCTACTTAATACCTCTGATTACAATTACGACCTACTTGAATAGGAATGGACACACAGAAAATGCTGTAGGCGTTTTAATGACAAAACACTCTTTTGGAGCATTGCTACGAAGTTGGAGAGCCTTACTATTGACGGAAGAGGTCGAAAGAGTCTAAATAAGGGCAGCTGGTTTGGTATTATCGTAAAACAGGGGAAAGAGTGTCGTGGAAATTACACAAGAGTTGGGGTGGTAATCATTTCAACAATGGCGTTTTTTGACGTGGCGCGATCTATATATGAAATTTCGATCACCAACTTACACCTCCGAATTCGAAGAGATATTGTTGGGTCCCATATACATTGGAAGAAATGATCATCAGAATAAAATACAAAAAAGCAGCGCTCAGACGGAGAGCTGTAGGTGTTCTATCCCGCGCGAAATTCGAGAAAAGGAGACAAATAAGTTGAAAGTCGTTCGATGAACCCTCAACTAAGCACTTGCGTGTGTCTTGCAGAGTAACCATGTACATGTAGATGAAGAATATATGCATTATCTTAGGAGCTTACCTTCAGCACGCATCTGTCGTGCTGCTTGGTAAACTTCAATTTTTTCATCCTCGGTTAACTTTCTTAATGTGCGGTAGTTAGCCACCATAAACGTTGCAGTTTTATGCAACATACTAACGCACATTTTCTGTTCTAGGAAGGCATCAGCGGCTTGTTTCAAAGGTTTCATGTCCTGAAAATACATTTTCTCAACATACATATTTCACAAGTGGTTCTATAATATTCAGATGGAATAAAATTACAAACCTCTTCATCGTTATCCCGTACGGTACAGTGAGTTTTTAAGGCATAAAACCACGGTAGAACTAAATGTAGGGTTGGATCCTTGTCACTCTCTAGATCAACTGTGGCTTCTTTAAACGGCTTAAGAAATTCTATAAGCTGGCCAGTGATATGGCGGTCATAGCCCAGCATCTTATCAGAGGCACCTTCATTATGTAAAACAGCCTTCACTGAATCAATCTGAGAATGGACTGATACAAGCATGTCAAAATAACTATTCCAACGAGTTGAAACCCACTGCTTTAAAGATGAGTTCAGTCTCACACAGAGACCTCTTCTCTTGAAGTACGAAACCGTAGCCCGCACTGTATTAAGAATGGCTAATATATTTGGAACATTTTATTTCAAAAACTGTTCGCTCAGAACATGTTTCAAGACTGTGTTTATACTATGAGCCATGCATGGAAGACGCTGATATACTTCGAGAGCTTTGACAATGTTACTGCCCTGGTCTGTGACAAACGTAATTTTGGCAATGTCTTCACGAGAAACACCCATAGTTTCTAAGCCATCTTCCAACTCGTTTCGAATATTCGAGCCAGTTTTTGGGCAGTCAGGAAACGCAGAGCACATTAGTACATATTTATTCAAACGCCAGTCTGAATTTATGTAATGCATTGTCACGGACATGTAATGCACCCCTTTGTAATTGTCTGTCCATAGATCAATTGTACTGGCACATATACCAGAACGAATCGCATGCACTATATCTGGGAGCATTTTGCTGCGCACTTTATCAGCTAAGGTTTGAACTTTCCTAGCTACTGTCACTCGGGAAGGCATAACATTTTTAATATCAACTGAGCCATATTTTTTACCTATGTCGATCAGTGTCTGCCCTAAATTAAGAAATCCTTCTCCCTCTATACTGCTAAATGGTCTCAGGTCCTTAGCACACATTTCGACGCACTTTTCGGCCAGTAAATCTTTGTCCTCTTTCAAGATATTTACGGAGTGAGGGAACTGCTTGTCAAATTTGCACACATGTCGTAACATACTCGAGGTTCCCGAATAAGTACTTAAGAGCTTTTTACATAGTTTGCATTGAGACACACCTACCGATTTATTTGAAGCGGCCTCATAAACACACGAAAACGTTTCCCATGCGGCACTTGTGCTCTGTTTCGTTACCAGCATGTATTCGCCAGTTGTCAATTTTTTTTCAATCTCACTAAAGTTCGACCTATTCATTGTGCTGCCTCCACCGTTGCGATAAATGAACTGCAGGCTAACTACCTGGCTACTCCAGTCACGGTAGCTTGACAGCGCAACCTGTTGTCAGGCGCAGCAGGCTGAGCGGGTCCCGTGAAGCTTGGCAGGCTTGCGGGAACCCAGGTAGCCCGGGCTTGCTGGAGCCCGTATCGTCCGCATTGCCCACTATGCCTCAGTACACGCGCACTCTTGTGTTTACATCGCGGCAGGCTGACCTGCATGAATGGTTGCAGAGGTGCTAGGGGCAAGCAGGCTGCAAGGGGAATTTGTACACCTCTGCTGGCGGCTCACCTCCAACTGCGCAACGCTACGCGCTGTTCACAGCCAGCTGCCTAACACTATAATGGCGAGTATTACAACAATGCAAAGCAGCCACAGACTGCACACAGCACAGCCAGTGATTTTCATACAGAGGTGGCGTTACCAATAAAAAACCTAAACAGCCTACTTACAATATCATGCTGAATTAAGTTGTTGTTGGGGTTGGGCTCCGTCCGCTAGACTCGCTAGATGGGCTGTGAGGCTTAGTGAATTCGACTAGGATATGGTGCACTAGCCAGGGAATAAGCACGGTAATTGTGGATGCACGAAGTAGGAAGGCGGCAAAAGTAGAAGTTATAGGTTATGACCTAGCAGTATGGCAAAAATTGCAGGATGCTGACAACGATCGTAAATTTTATCGGACAGAGCCAAAATTTAATCTGTATGACAGTCTTCTGTGCAGCGAAATGATGTTAGGACCAAGGATAGTTGTGCCACCGAAGCTGAGGGATGAGGTTTTAAAGCAAGTGTATGACACGTGTTATCTGGTCATGGTGGGTGTAGACCGACGAATAGGAGAGTGGCAGAGTGGTAACGATGGAAAGGTAGGAAAGGAGATGTGGATCAGTATGTCAAGAATTGTATACCACGTGCGCAGAGAGCAGATTTGAGTCGGAAACATACAGCTACAACGGTTACCGAAAGCGACATGTCCACTTCCTTTGTTGGCGATTGATGTCTTAGGACCTTTCATGCGAACACCATTGGGGGACAGATTGCTTCTGACAATAATAGACAATTTTTCAAGGTATGTGAAGATGGTGGCTATGTGAAATCAACAGGAAGAATGGTCGCTCAAGCGTTAGTAAACAACTGGATTTTGAAGTTTGGAGTACCGGAGACAATAATTGCCGACCAAGGGACTACTTTCATTTCAGATTTAATGAAGGAACTGTCTAAACTGTTGAACGTAAAGAAGTTCAGGACAAGCGTGCTGCATCCACAGGCCAATGGAAAGACAGAACGGGTACACAGAACAATGGGGAAGATGCTGAGTTTTTGTGTGGATTCTCATGACCATCAGTGGTACGAGTATTTTAACAATATTGTATGCACTAACGATGCAAAAGTCCATACAAATACCGGTTTGTCTCCATATGAGTTAGTGGCCGTCACCATTTGATTTGATGTGGCTACAGAAAGGAAGAGCATGTGAATCTGTACGTTAATTCGCAAGGACAATTTGGGATGTTTGTAAACGAGTACAAAAGGCCAATATAAAGGGTTTGGAAAGGCAGGAAGACGCAGTAGAGCGGAAAGGAAGTTCACCGCAGCACAGAATGGGGCAATGGGTAATGCAGTCTAGCCCCTATATGCAAAAAGGGGAGACGAAGAAGTTCCTCACGAGGTATCAAGGGCCATACCAAGTTTTTGAAAACACATCCCCCGTTAATGTTCAGCTTCAGCTGCCAACTAGAACAACGATAGTACACATTGGGCGGTTACCGCCGTTTAAGGGTTGCCCGGATGTGATTCCAGGCGTGTCGCAGGAAGGAAAGAGGAAGAAAGAGAGAGTGAAGAGAGGTGCTAAGCACAGAAAAAAACAGGAAGATAGAGTTCAGCATGAAGTACCGTATGCTTTGCGATCCACAAAGTAGTAGATTATTTGTAGTTGTTTTTGTTTCCATGTCATGTATCACTGGGTTTGCGTAGAGTAATTAGGCATTGTATTTTCATATGTTGTATGTATTTTCGAATATAGCCTGCTGTGGACAACAGTTCTTCTGAAGAGGGAGGAAGGGTAATGGTGATCCCTGTCCTCAGGTCACTGAAAGGGGGATGCCTTGGATCTTCTCCATCTGCAAGAATTTGGTAGTAGCACCAACCTTCCAACAGCGCCAATTTCAGGAGTCATTCAATTGAATGTTACGCAGCCACAGCTGTACTGGCCAGAAGCCACTTTAGAGTTTTTGCCACGGCAGAATCTGACCTTGTTAAATAAAACTCTGGAGACAGGTCTGTTGAGATCCGTAAACCAGTTTATTTTAGAGCAAGAGTTACGCATATCAGCCAAACAGCTTGTGCAACAAGTCGCTCAGTATTGGGGAAGGCAACAGCAAATAACGATCGTTTTGAACACCACTGTGCCAAGTGTCATCCCAGCCTGAACTTTGTTATGTGTTGTTTTCTTTCTGATCAGGCGGAGACCTAATTCCAAAAGGGAACCAAGGGTAGTCCCAGTCCCAGTGGATTGGATACCGAGGGCGTGAGACGAGTGGGTAAGGGGGACCGAGCAGTGGTCGTCCAGTCAGGAACTTTTACGTTTCGTTTCATGTCATGGTTCTAAGGGGCACTAGACCACATTTGAGTTTTCTAATAGTAAGGAAATATGACATAGGTGCCGACCCAAGTAAGTTAAGAGCTAGTTAAGCAATGACCCAGCGACCGTGTCTTTCCGAAGGGGGAATAACGTAGCGGCACCACCGTTTAGGATAGGGAAAGTTAGACTTGTACAATATTCTGAGCACAGGTTACAGCTAGGTGCGGGTCGGGTTGCAGTGGGTTGCGCATACCAACAGTTGTGAAGTAAAATAGAGGCTACAGGGCAGTCAAATTGCTGAAAGAGTATACATGGCAGTTTTGCAAGTCACAAATCACAGGCAGAATGGGCCCACTGGCTAACCTAGTGTGGTATGAATATCTGACATGAAGTGGCACATATCGCAAAACAGAGGTGCACAGCCACGTATAAAGAGGTTTGGGTTTCTAACGAGATTCATTCAAGTGTGGCAGCTCTCCTGGATGGCGGAGCGTGTCACACCACCAGCTACACACAGCATCAGATGGGGCGCAAGCGTTCCAGTCTGCAGTGGGTCACTGGTTAAATACTCTGAGGCCAATGCAGGGTCTGTAGCCAGCCAGCAGTGGGCCACTCCACGGCTCGCCACCATGGGCAAGCCAGAGGCATCCTGAGGAGAGGGCCACAGATTCAGACGCCGGATCGCAGGCGCTTTTTGTCGCTGCGATCTCAGCCAAACCAACGAGAAGCATGCAGCTGGCTGCCTGCAGCTCACCCCGAGCGCCGCTTGAGTCGGCAGGGATGCAGACCGCTGAGTCAACTGCCAGCATCCTGACGATGCTGCAACACCACTGGCATACAAGGCTGACACACAGTGCGTGCACGGGTCACTGAGGCAACAATTCCATGCTAAGCCATTTCACGGCAGCAAAGTGGTGTCCTCAGCATTGCAGGACCCAGTAACACAGACCGTGGAGAACACAGCACTGTAGTTGGAAACAATAAATCACTTGGAAAGCTCAGACAACTCTTAACATGGTGCCTTCTACATCTTCCCGCTACATTTAGTTATTCTGATACATTCGATGGCCTAAGTTGGCACTACAATAGAGAGATATTTATTTATTTATTTAACCTGATCTGATCAGTGTCATCAGGCCCTCTCTTACATCAGACTAGGTTTTCACACATAAAGTACTTTTCTTACATTGTTACCTAAGAAATAACAATCTTAATATGACAAATAGCATTAAAATTATGTTGGTGTCTGAAGTGACGTTGCAAGTAAGGACTGTGAACTACTGAAGTTAATATTTGCAGTACATGTACTACTGCTGTTCCCACCAGTAACAGCGATAATAGTGTAGGGTCCCCCAAGCTGGAAACCCTACTGCAGGATGGAGACCGTGGACATGTGTGTCGTCGTTAGACGGAATAAAACAATATTCGAAATTATACCATTTATTAATGAAAATACAAGTCTTTACTCTTTCCTGGGTATCGATTGGGGGCTATGTAATCCAGAGGAGAAATTGCTGAATAGAATACTGGACTCACGGCTGCTGAGGACGCTGTGACAGCTTGGAGTGGAGGATGATGAGACTCTGATACGGTAGTTTTACTACACGCTCGTGAGGTAGGTACGCCCTGTCGGTAGCTCGGCTTGGATGTGACGGTGATCACCACATGTGTTTTTTGATTCACACGCTGTTTTGGGAAGTACTCAGTCTCTTTCAGATCACTGCCCATGTTGACTCCTCAGGAGGAAAACGATGGCTGATGGTGTCTTGTTGTGCTGAATGCTGAACCTGGTCTGCCGGAAGGTATGCCCTCAGATCTGTGTGACTCTGGATGTTAGGGCAGCTTCTGCCTTGGATCAGAGTCATGTCGGTAAATCGTCAGGCAACACACCAGAATTAGCTGTTGGGCTTATGTTAGTACTGGACACTGGAATCCATCAGCCATGGCTTCGGATCGCTGATCGTCCTGTAGGGCAGAAAGTGCAAGAACATCAGTAGAACAATCTCACACACGAGATTTTACAGTGGCATAACCAGGGAATCGAGTGTGAACGGTATTGAAGGGCATCTATCCTGCTGATCGAGTGCCAGAAGTTAGTAGGGGTGGAGTGTTTAGGTCGCCAAGGTGAGGCTCTGCTTTACGACGTCATTAATAATGATAGAACTGATTCTGCTCTTCCAGAGTCGTCAGAGATCTTCAGTTCCGCTACATTTGCTTAACAGAATCGTTAGAGGATCGTTACTGCTGTCTTTGTGACTCTGCATTGGGTTGAAGTGTTTACTTTTCCCGGATGGCTGCTGGCGACACTTCCGCCTGATTGAATACCACTGGCTGTTCTAACTTAGGCAAAACATTTTGTTATGTAACGACAGTAATAATAATAATAATAATGTAAGTAGGCTGTTTATGTTTTCTTATTGGCAACAATACGTAGCGCTCTGTATGAAAATCACTGACTGTGCTGTGTGCAGTCTGTGGCTAGTTTGCATTGTTGTCTGCCATTGTAGTGTTGGGCAGCTGGATGTGAACAGCGCGTAGCGCTGTCCAGTTGGAGGTGAGCCGCCAGCAGTGGTGGATGTGGGGAGTGAGATGGCGGAGTTTTTAAATTTGTAAGACTGGATGTCATGAATTCCTATATATATTATGACTATTAAAGTAAATACATTGTTTGTTCTCTATTAAAATCTTTCATTTGCTAACTATGCCTATCAGTAGTTAATGCCTTCCGTAGTTTGAATCTTTTATTTAGCTGGCAGTAGTGGCGCTCGCTGTATTGCAGTAGTTCGAGTAACAAAGATTTTTGTGAGGTAAGTGATTTGTGAAAGGTATAGGTTAATGTTAGTCAGGGCCATTCTTTTGTAGGGATTATTGAAAGTCAGATTGCGTTGCGCAAAAAATATTGTGTGTCAGTTTAAGCCCAGTCACGTGTATAATTTTTCAAAAGGGGACGTTTCAATAACAATACCAATAACAACAGTAGTAATAGAGGCCGGCATAAAAAAATTGTAGTTGTACAAAATAGATGTTTTCTGACATAGCGAGCTATGAGAAAAGGAAATTTAAGGAGACTGCACCAGCTAATGTCGAAGACCTGGTTGGGAAGAAGGTTGTCTGTACACGGACAAGGGCAATAATTATTGTTGCTTTAGCGGATATGTCATTAACTTTCTTCTGACTCTGAAGATGGCATTTATTTTTGTAATATACAACAGCAGGTTATTCCATAGTCAGGTTCCCCCTACTGAGAAGGACTTCGAGGAAGTGGCTGAATGATGGAGTGACACAGAACGGAGTTTGCTCTGATGGGAACAAGTTTTTCGACCATGCTGGTCAGACAAGAGCGTTAAGATCGAGGAGAGATATAAGGGAAGTAGTTGGCTTTTGGGGTTTCTGGCCCACCTCAAAATTTATATACAAATTAGCTCAAAATCGTTTTTAATAAAAAAAATAAAAGCTTCCCGTCGCACGCCAAAATTTATCAAATTTTTTTGCACACTTCGTCGAACATTCCATAGTGAAGAGACATCTCCACACAACCACAAAGCTAAAAGCGCGCAATTTTATTTTTTTTCTGAACCGACATTTTCCCATTCCAACTACATACTTAGACTTTTACAACAGACTATTAAAAATTTATCCTTTATAAATGCAAGAGACTATAAAGAAATGCATGCAGTGTGGAGAGGAGAAGCCACTTAGCGGATATCATTTGCAAATGGTTAAAAAAGATAAACACATATGCAAAGAATGTGCAATAAGGTATAACCGAAATAGGTATTTTGTCATTTGTGAAAACTGATGGAACCTTAAAAAAGTGCAACACATGTCAAGACATTAAAGATATCGATTGTTTTTATGCAAATCCATCTAATAAGGACAGACATGCAGGCACATGCATATCTTGTGTACTTGAAGACAGAAAAAATAAAGTGATGTGTTAAATAAACGCAGATTTATATTACATCTTCTTTCTAACGAGCATCGAAATTCATCCAAATATCTTCGCTGTTGATCTCCAATTTCGTAAAACTAATAAAAATTTATCCTTAATAAATCAGTAGCCAACTAAAACAATCTTCGCCCCTGATCTCAAGTTTCGTAAAACTAATAAAAATGTATCCTGTTAAATGAGTAGCCTACTTCAGCAATTCACTGTTTTCGATCTTCGCTCCTTTTGTAGGAGAAAAGGTTGGAAAGGATATAGTACGATGAGATAGTCAGAGTTAATTGATTTTATAACTAAGCAAATCATTCAAGAAAGATGGACTAGCTGAAGACTCTGGAGAAAACTGCCTTTCTCTAAAACTGAAATTACTGATGATACTTTTAAAACTGTCGATGATAAACCACTGAAATAAGTATTTCCATTTTCTACCAATGGGTTCAAGAGACAAAGAGACAGGACAACAGTTAATCAATATCTGGTTAATAAAGCATTTGCAGAGAGATTTCAAACAATAAATTTCGAGAACAGTATAAACTTGCTTCACCCAAAATTTTTCTTGCACCCATCAAAGCAAAAAATTATTGAAACCATGAAGGAACAACTAAAGATTCAAAGGGCAATGAAGATTAATTTCACCCTCTTCTGCGACTACCAGATGCAAACAGATCAAAAAATGGCAGAGTTTATATTTCAAACACCATACTAACAATCATTACAGAGGTGGATTTAATTAAACAATTCAAGCGTGGAAAGCAGGATATTCTAGTAAAAATGACTAATTTCCAAGCTTGTGGATCATATAGGTCATTAAAGAGAATTTTTGGTCGACAACTAGGAGTTAATCGATATGTTCCATTCAGAGGATCGTCGTATATTGAATTACCAGAAAAAATAAGTGTCAAGAAAGCTCGCATTAATGTGAAAACTAATGATCAAAAATGATTCCTGGGGTCAATAAAATCTGCATTATATCTATCAAAGAAACATCCAGAATGTGTAAGCAAATACCAAACCATTGGTCTTGAAATTGATACAAAACTCGAAAATATTGAATTTCCTATAACAGTTGACAATATTCCAAAAATTGAAAATAGAATTTATGTAGCCATCAATGTATATTCGTTTAGTGAATATCATGAAGTATATCCACTGAAAGTTACGAATGCAGAAAAGAGAAAAATGTAAATCTGCTTTATTTAAAAAAAGGTGAAAATTCGCACTACTGATGGATAAAAGACTTATCTCCTCTTGTTTCGACTCAGATAACAAAGCATAAAGAATCAAAATTTATCTGTTATATGTGTTTACTCCACTTCAATAACAAAGCAAATTAGCTGATCACACGCTAAACTGCTTAGTTAACAAGCCATTAAAAGTAGAATTACCACACAAAGGTTCGTATGTAAGTACTGAAAATTATCGAAATAAACAGAGAGTCCCATTCGTAATTTATGCCGATTCTGAAAGTATACTCCGAAAGATGGACAGCTGTCAACCAAATCCTGAAGAAGAATACACTATGAAATATCAAAAACATGAGCCGAGTGCATTCTGCTACTATATCAGGTACATTTATGGGCATTATAAAGATCCAGTTGTATATAGAGGGCCAAATGCCCATAAGAAATTTATTGAGAGCATGAAAAAAGAAGTTGAAGAAGTCGGAAGAATTTACTCTGAAATCGAAGAAATGAAACCACTTACACCTGAAGAACAATCAAGACATGCAAGAGCAAAAGTTTGTGAACTATGCAGATGTCACTTAAAGTCCATCACCATGATCATCTGACTGGTAAATAAATTGCCCCATTGTGCAATAATTGTAATTTGCAACTAAAGCATCCTAGCTCTGTGCCTATTTATTTAAATAATTTATCTGGATATGATTCTCAGCTCTTTGTGAAAGAACTTGGTTATGAGGGAAAAAGAGACCGATTTCATCCTCAACAATGAAGAGAAGTATATCAGCTTTGGCAAGAAGACAGAAAATCTGAAGATGAGATTTATTGACACATTTAGATTCATGGCCTCCTCACTCGATAAACTTTCATCAAATCTGAAGAAGGAACAAATGGAAAACATTAAAAAGTTTTTTTTTCAGAAGATTTAGTCAGTTTCGTGATCAGAAAAGGAGTTTATCCCTACGCTTACGTGGACAGTTGCAAGAAATTTGAACAAACACGTCAGGAAGAATTTTGCAACAAACTGAACGACTGTGAAATAAGTGATGAAGATTACAAACATGCAAAAATAGTCTGGGGAAATTTTGGCATGAAAAATCTTGGGAAATATCATGACCTGTACCTTAATTGTTGGTAAGGGGGGTGCCAGAGTCCTTAGAAAATGTAGTCCATTAGCAAAGGAGGTGGCTTACAAAACACTCGTTCGACCTATACTTGAGTATTGCTCATCAGTGTGGAATCCGTACCAGATCGGGTTATTTGGTAAGCGTGATAGCGTTACGGAGATGTTTAGCAAACTCAAGTGACAGACTCTGCATCGCGGTGTAGCTTGCTGTCCAGGTTTCGAGAGGGAGCGTTTCTGGATGAGATATCGAATATATTGCTTCCCCCACTTATATCTCCCGAGGAGATCACGAATTTAAAATTAGAGAGATTCGAGCGCGCACGGAGGCTTTCCGGCAGTCGTTCTGCCCTGAGCCACACACCGTTGGGTGGCTTGCGGAGTATAAATGTAGATGTAGATGTAGAAAACTGGTGTGCTGTTACTGGTTGATGTCGCCGAGAATTTCAGAAAAACTTGTATAAAAGCCTATGATGTAGATCCATCTTTGTATTTTACAACTCCTGGTCTGTCTTGGGATTCAATGTTAAAAACGACTAGACAACCACTTGATTTAATACACGATTACGATAGGATTCTGATGCTCGAAAAAGGAGTTAGAGGAGGAATATCGCAGTCTTGCAAAAGATATGTCAAGATAAGCAACAAATATCTGAAGGATTTTGATGCGGCTCAGTTAACAAATTATTTAGCTTATTTAGATGCAAAGTCTCTATGGCTGGGATATGAGTAAATATTTACCAAATGCAGGATTTGAGTGGGATGATCCAAAAACCTTTGACTCTGAAAAATTAAGCGAAATGTAAAGCACTTCTCGAGAGAGAGATATATTTGAAGTAGATCTTGAATATCCGAAGGAACTGCACGATTTACATAAAGATTTGCCACTTGCAGCTGAAAATAAGATTGTACCTGGCACTAATGAGAGCAAGTTGTTGATTACGCTGAATGACAAACATAAATATGTGATCCACTATAGAAATCTGAAACAGTGCCTCTCTATGGGAATGAAACTCACAAAAATACACAGAATCTTAAAATTTAAGCACTCTGACTGGCTGAAGAAATATATAGACTTGATCACACGGATGAGACCCAAGGCTACGAACGACTTCGAGAAAGATTTCTATAAGCTGATGAATAACTAAGTCTATGGCAAGACGATGGGAAACATAAGAAACAGATTAGACATAAAATTAGTATCAAATGGAGAAAAATGTGATAAACGTATAGCTAAGCCAAACTTTAAGGGAAGAACTATATTTAATGATACTCTTGTTGCCATCCGTATGAATAAGACAAAAATCACGTTTAATAAACCTATCTATGTTGGAATGAGCATACTCTATCTGTGTAAAGAACTGATTTACGATTTCCACTATAGAATAATGGAAACAAAATATGGAGAAAATATTGAAATTCCATGTACAGATACCGATTCATTCATTTACAAGATCAAAACAAAAGATTTCTACGAAGACATGAAATCGATGATTGATTGCCTTGATACAAGTGACTATCCGAAAGATAATAATCTACAGCATTCCTTAAGTAAACAAGAAAGTTTTAGGTAAATTGAAGGTTGAATGAAATGGAAAATTAATGGAAGAATTCTGTGGCTTAAGAGCAAAAACGTATGCCTATAAGGTTGGTGAGAACGAAGAGAAAAAATCAAAAGGCATCCAGAAATGTGTAATAAAGAACAACATACGCCTTCAAGACTGCAAGGACTGTCTGTTCAACAATATTGAAAAATATAGAACGATGAACCTTATTCGGGGCGAAACACATGAAATCTACACACCTGAAATCAATAAGAAATCGTTGAGCCCCCATGACAACAAGAGATATGTCTTGGATAATAGAATACCTACATTACCATATGTACATTACAAAATCTAAGTTCATTATCGTCCTGTTTCGTACATTTGTGTACAAAAATTTTTAGTAGCTTTATGAAAATTAAGGGGGACCAACCGTTCCCCTTAAGAGGTAATGAAAAATAGGCTATTTTTATCAATGAACCAGAGACAGCAAAAACAGTTTTAGACTACATCATGTTAGAGAAAAAATCGTTTTGTGTACAAAAATTTAAACCTGAACGAATCGTTCACCATAAGAGGCAACGTCATTCGCCCGTTGTAGACTACGTCATCACGAACGACATTCTAGCATTTTTGTACGGAATTCCGGAGGGAGACTACTCTCCCCCTACAAAATTCGCAACAATTTAAAGTCGGCTACAGACTTACGACAATTTCGATAGCGGTGAAATGGCGCTACCAAAATGTATGAACAAATTTATTAAAAATTGTATTTCTTAAATGGAGTCGATTGTAGATCTCATCAACAACAAGCTTACATGCAACAATAAGCAAGTGTTCATAATTATTGATGAAAAGAATAATCCATGGTCTTATGCAAATCAAACTGCTGATCTGTTATGATATATTCGAGCTAGGAAAGCAGTTCAAGACTTTGTTAAACAAAACTACTGTAAAACATTCGAAAATTTCAATAGCACTGAAATGCTGCTATTGAAAAATATGCATCAAAGCACAAAATTTATCAATGAACCTGGTCTCTATTCTCTACATATGAAATCCAAGATGCTTTTTGCAGAAGATTTTCAAGATTGGGTTTATGAAGAAGTTTTACCAGCCATTCCAAAACATGGAGAATATAAGATAAAGATTGATGTAAAACAGCTCTATGAAGGTCAAATAAATCACTTAAAAGAACTGAATAAGACTGAGGATGACTACATAAGAAACTCGGACAAAATACATGGCAGAAGTGTAGAAACTTTACGAAAAAGAAATGAACCAATTAATACATTATTACACTACGTTGTTCCTCAAACAGTTAATGAAAATTTAAGGCCACCATTTATTCTTTTAAAGTTATTTGACGATGAACGTGAATATGATTATTATGTGATTAGAACAAAGAGGAAAAAATTACGAAAACAGCTATATAGAATCGAAGATCGACATCCAAATTGTGAAGGACTGTTAATACTTAATTATAACCCTAACTTAGTCAATTTATACCAAAGGATGAAAGAAAATTTGAGAATTATTTATTCGCACGATTAGTTTAATATTTTGAATGATTACACTCAAGAACAGTTGATTAACAATGTAATGAATCTTCATCAGATTGGCGGTGTCTAAAGATGGCGCAGCCGCTGCTTCAACAGTCACTGATTTGGTAGTCCCATTTCAGGATTACCTAAATATGTACAAAAATCATTTTCTTTGTGGACTGGTGCAGTCTACGACAACTTTAGCTGTCGCTGAATTGATAGCCCTATTTCAGGACTATCAAAATATATACAAAATTAACCTTTTTTCGTCCGTTTACGCAGTCTAAGACTGGCGCAGTTAGAAAGGCTGGTGACTGCCGTCAATCACCGACTCTTTATTCACCCAACTGTTGTGCGAATTATCGAAGTCCAACCACCTAACAACAACTTTATCTCCCTTCTTTCTCAGAACTTTTGTCAACGAGAGACGCAGCTGGATATTTTGTCTTCTGCAGCTCATGCTCATAAAAATTTACTCTCACTTCTTCACCACCTACAGCCTTCAATTTATATGTGACTGGGCTGGAATGGACAAGAGATGCAATTTAAAAATTTTCGTTGACCAGTTTGCTGTGTAACCCTTCTCAAAAGGCCTTTCAGTTTGACAACATAGGTGAATGAATGAAAATGAATAAATGGAGATTGATGAAAAAAAGAGAACAACAAGAAATGGACAACATAGATGAATGAATGAAAATGAGTAAATGGAGATTGATGATCGCTATCTGGGCGATTCACTCAATCACCAACTTTTTCGATGGTTAATTTTTTTATGGAATTCCAGGCGCTAAATATTTACTACCTGAAAAATTAACAGATTGCTGTAGAATTTCAGCGTTCATGCTCCAAATGCATATGCGGACGCAGTCTGAAGACTGAAGCGACAGCGTGTGAAGCAACTGTAGATAAACTCATTTCTGCAAACCGAAGAAAGAAATAAAAAATTCGGAGCGCGCGCCCATTCCACTTTGAACTTACGTGTTCAGTCCAATTTATATTTTAATCTATTGTTGCTCCTAGACTCTTTTCTGACGGAAAGCATTTGATATTTGCCTCATTTTGAGATAACGACATTACGGATTCCCGAAATTCCGGCTAATGAGCCTGCAATGGCCAAGCAGTACTATTTGGATCAGGGATGATTTGACTGTCAAAGGGGTTGCTGAAGTCTAAAATGCACATGATAGTCCCTTATAGTGCATCCATGGCAAGCTTCATGTTATTTCTTGCCTTTATTAAGGCGATGGTGTTCTACGGTGTTTACGGAAACCTCATTAGTATTCGTCTTGGTTCAAATTGCTCTGAGCATTATGGGACTTAACATCTGTGGTCATCAGTCCCCTAGAACTTAGAACTACTTAAACCTAACTAACCTAAGGACATTACACACATCCATGCCCGAGGCAGAATTCGAACCTGCGACCGTAGCGGTCGCGCGGTTCCAGACTGAAGCGCCTAGAACCGCTCGGCCACACAGGCCAGCAGTATTCGTCTAGTAGATTGTTTCTGGTTAGGTAGTTTTTTGCCTCTTTGTGGGCATGTATTCTAATGCCTTGGACACTGTAGGTTAGAATGCAAATAGTTCTGTCATCAGAGGGTGTTGTGGCAAGGTCCTTTCTAGGTAGCTGTTTAACTAGTCTCTGTTTAAGGGTTTCAGGGAAAACACTTGTGATTAAGGAGTAGTTCAAGATACCTCCTATACTGGGCAGTAGCGGGTCAATAATATGCTTCATCATTTGCACTGTGATGTCATTGTTTGCAGTACATACTCTGAACAGTCAACGAAATGTACATCTTACCTTTCCTGGGGAGGAAAATGACAGAAACAACGTTCACATACTACAACTGAATGACAACAAGAACTTATGAAGCTTTGTGTGACCTTTTAGAAGCTTTTTATGTAATAGAAATGATATGTAATACTCAGGCATGCCTGCACATTAACCGACAACAGAAACAGGCCAGCTGTCTTATGGAGAAACCAGCGTTGGAAGATAATGTAAGGCCCTGAGGTATCTGTCATTTCACACGTGTGCAGTATATCCCGGGTGCGATGTGAATAATAGACATCACCGCACTGTGTCCCTCGTACTACACAATCTGAGTAATTACGACGGGCGTTGCTTGATGTCGAACCTATGTGAATAAGTCACGGCAGATGATATTGAAAAAGAAGTGAAGCTAAACACAGGTCGAGTTTCCATTCAGCCATCGAATACGCAAAAAAAATATAAATCTTATCCTTGAAGTATTTCAGTAATACCAGGAGAAAAGTTACAAACTCTTTTCCACATTTATTCATTCGCTAAATTTTCTTACGTGTTTATTCAAAAAGCGCGCAGAGTACTTAAAATCGGATGAAGATGAAGAGTTCAACGTGCACGATCATTAGAGACGGAGCACAAGCTCGGATTAGGGTTGGGATCGAGTAGGAAATCGATCATGCCCTTATGAAGGAAAAATCCTGATATTTGCCCGGAACAATTTGGGAACTGACGAAAAACCCAAATCTAGATGGCCGGACATGGACTTGAACCGTCGTCCTCCAGAATGCGAGTTCAGTGTGCTACACACCGCGTCAACTCGTTCGGTAAAAGCCACATGAAGTCAGGTTAATGAAAAAACTTTTTCCTGCTGATTGATAGCTGAATGATGTTAATCAGAAGAAAGGTTTTCCGTACGAGTATGTGAGTGACAAAACGACGCTGCTGGAAGATCGCCTGGCCTCTATCAATAGTTTCAAAGTCTTTTAAAAGGCAAAATGTTAAAAGAGACTGGGTACCAAAGAGCCTACAGTGTATTGTGCGGGCATACAGTGTATTGTGCAGAAGCACTGGGACCAACAGACTAGGAAAGGGTGGAAATCACTGAGCGTCAGATACGTTACATAAAACAGATTTCCTGAAAATTTCACACCTCAGCAAATTGCAGTGGGTGTTCCCTGGCAAAATAGCCTTTTATTATCAAACCTCTCATAAGAACAATTATTACGTCGGAATGTGATGATTATGTAAACCGGCAGCAGCCCAATATTTTTAAATTGCTCTTAAAACAATTCCTGATCCAACACTAAAGAAGTTGATCCGAATTAAATACCAGTTGCACTCAACAAACAGTTATTTGCAAGAGCATCAAGTAAGTTGCCTCAATTGAAATTACAGTAGAAACACTAGTATATTCACAAGTCCCAACCACTGGCTAACGTAACTGCACAGGTGATAATTCTGCCAAGGTTACAATTTTAAAAGATAAGGTTGACCGTAAATTTAGGTAATGGTTTCACTAAACAGATTTTTAACCGTCACCATATGACACCTGTTGTACTCAGAACACCAATCAGCAATGACCATAAGCGTGTATCAACCAAATTCTGCCTACTTCATCCAGGAGCGAGATCAACATTAGAAATCATTATAATCAACCAAAAATACCAGAAATGATTCCCCCCATTTTCCAATGTTTGTTCAATTTCCATGTGTCGTTCGTTACACGCAAATACTCGTTTGATCGGTTTTCGCGTCCTTAATACTGTATACAAATTATCTCATAGTTCACGTGAAACAACGCACTTTTAGAAAAGACATTGCCATATTTCACAAATGTATATACTCACAGCAAGTTTCAAGTAAATCAGCAGAATTAAGTAAATACATTGAACATGTTTTAATGTAGTGCCTGCAACGGTTACCATTGAATAAATAGCAAATAAATATCACAGTAATGAAGGTGAGCCTAAAGGAACACGAGCAAATTGTAGATGACTCAGAGTATATCAGTTTCATTCGGATTAGCAACAAACGTAAGAGGCAGTAACGACGAAATCACAACTCGTAAGAAACGCATCTTTAATCCAAATGTACTTGAAAGTATCGTGTGGGGCACCAATTCTAGCAGCTGCTTCGAGAACAATTACAGCACTTGACAGCAAGAAGCCATAACCAGGGACACAATGATCAATACACGGTACCTGAAAACACTGACTCTCCAACACCGTTAAGGTGGACGATTTCTACACATCTTATTCCTTCACGAAATTCAATGCTCAGTACACTCGTGACCGATATGCACAATAAAGACGTCTAGTGAGACAGTACACGCCCCTTCCGTCTAGAGCCAAGTAAACAAGCTGTCCGCGCTGACCGTGCGTAGGAGACGCGCACTTGTTGCTTACTCGCTGTCACTGTACCGAGTCACTCCCCTCCTTCTACATCTACGTTGGCACCGATAAAGCCTCACTTCAGTCAAAGAGGTCATCTCAGCATCGATAGAGAGTGTATCCAAATGGTTCAAATGGCTCTGAGCACTATGGGACTCAACTGCTGAGGTCATTAGTCCCCTAGAACTTAGAACTAGTTAAACCTAACTAACCTAAGGACATCACAAACATCCATGCCCGAGGCAGGATTCGAACCTGCGACCGTAGCGGTCTTGCGGTTCCAGACTGCAGCGCCTTTAACCGCACGGCCACTTCGGCCGGCCCAGAGTGTATCCAAGGTAACTATAGTGTCTAACATGGCACGTACACCACCGTCGTTAGGCAATACGCCTAAGGAACTAAGATATCAGCTCCGAGCATCCTCCTTCATCTTCGCCCTGATACCCTCCCTGTCGTAAACGGCTCCAAACGGACGGTGATACGTGTCAGAAATTTTTGAATTTCGTAAGGCCCACGGAATCTGATCAACAATTGTTTGGTTATTCCTTCCGAAGCCTTACTCACAGCTTGGAAATTCTGGAGAAGTATTGTGTCCCCAATTCGGTAATGGTTTGGACACCGCCCCTCGCTATGCTGTACAGTTTTCTTCCTATGTGCCTTCTGTATATTCCTCTTCGATCTCTTTCATTGTGCAATCATCTGCTGAATATTCTTTCTTTTGGGCGCAACCAGTCATATATATGCGATAAATTGCATAGTGGAAGCGCGATTCGGTAACTTAGGAGAAAGCTAACAGGTGTGGCCTGATGATCCTCGTGGCGTGCGGTGATGAACGCCAGGGTTTGCCAAGGAAGCTTGGTCCTCGCTATGATATGCTACAGGGGCTGACCGAGGATTTCTGTTAAACCTTTAAGCATATAATGGATTGCGATAAGATGGAATAGTGGTGTTGTATCGTGTACCCATCCCAAGACAGAATTTCTTAAATTGGTGTGCTGTGATCGACATTGCATTTCGATAACTGTGGACTGTGGGGAGCCAAAGGTGCCATATTTACGTTGCAACTTCGTAATAACGACTTGTGCGGTTGTTCCTTTCATCGGTAGCAACCAGACAAACCGTGTAAACGCATCCGCACACACCAAACTGAATTTATTGCCGTCTTTGGATCGAGGTAGACGGCAGACAAAATCCATATACATACGATGAAAAGGTCTGTCTACCGTCTTGGAAGCTAGATATCAAGCACTGCTATGCAGGTTGGGCTTGATGACCGCACATACTTCCCAATTTCGTATCCCCTTTCGAATGTCCTTTTTCATAACTAACCGATAAACTATTGCCAAATCCTTCCTTCTGCTTTATATGAACCTAAATGGCCACCGACTGGCGAATCACGAAAATATCTAAACAGTAGTGGAACCAATTTGCAAGGCACAACTATCTACATGTCACCCTTACCCCTTTCCTTACAACAAACACGCCTTCCATCAAGGTAGGGCCTAGCATTCTCCCCTCTCAGTAGGCTCTCTTTAATTCTCTTAAGACGTTTATCAGCGTCCTTAAATTCCTTGATGTTGCCAAAATAGCTGAGGTATTTCTGTTAAGGTAGAGGTCACTATTGCTTTCCGACCATCCTCCTGTTCTTCGTTTCCTTGCTCCCTTTTCTCTTCCCCAAACATACGACTTAAATCACCAGCAATCATCTTCTCTGACCATTATACATTATTCACCTTAAACTTGGGTGTTAATATCCGTGTCGCCCGTCGGGCTTTCGGGGCCTCGCCAGCATCCATCTAAGCGCCTGGTACTCCGTTTCCAAGGTGAAGTGTCAATGCTCAAGGTAGTACCTAAATTTCTCCATCCCGAATAATACCACCAACTCCTCTAACTCATAGATTGAATAACGTTTCTCAAAATCATTGAAAACCTCCGGACTCATAGGCAGTAACCTTTTTGCCCTCTTCTTGTTGTTGCAGTAGGACGGCTCAAAACCCAGAGCTGATGCATCAGTTTGAAAGATAAACTCCTTACTGAAATCTGGCAAGGCTAATACTGGTGTTGACTGCAAGACTTCCTTTAATGCGACAAACCAAGCTGCGTGGATCGGACACCACACAAACTAGTATTCTTCTTCCTAATTTGATTGAGGGGTACTGGCTTCTCCGTGAACCCACAGACACGTTTTCGAAAGAAATAAGCCATCTCAACGAATCTGGCCACTTCCTTCATAATTAGGAAGAAAGTTAAATTTTCTTGTTTCCAGGGCTCCCGGGTGTCCATCCGAATGCCGTCGTTGACGTGCCACGATATTTCGGCGCATGACCTTTCCGCCATCATCTGGTGCTTCTGACGGAATGGTCTCTCTGCTTTTCTCTCTCTCTATCTCTCTTACTATCAGTCTTACTTGAAGGCTGATTTTGCTGAAGTGTTTTGTCTTTGTGACATTTGCTCCTGCTTTTTGGATTGGTTGGGTAATAGTCCTGGCCTTTTTTTGTGGGGTCCTGTCGCTTGTGAAAGAAGTGTTTGGTTTTCCTGGGTTTATCTGGGATTAGGTGGTGGGTTTATAATTTTTCATGCTAGTAGTGATTTGGGGATTTTGATCTTTAATTCTCTTGGATTGTAGTTACCAAGAAAACTTATCAGAGCATTCGGGGATTGTCTGGCTCTATCGTAGAACGCTAAGGCGAGATTTTTTAACCTTGTTTCAAGTGGTTCTATATTAACGGCAGCGTGCAAGCCTGCAGTGGGGAAAGGGGCGTCTACGTATATGGCTCTTTTGAAGGCTCTCTTCTGTATTGCTTGCAATCTTTTGATGTGGGTTTTTGCAGCGTAGCCCCATATAGGACAGGCGTATTCGAGGATGGGACGCACTAAACTGCAGTACCCACTTACCCTTACACTGGCTGGTAGGCTGCTCTCTCTGTTTAGAATGGGGTATAGTACATGGAGCCTTTGACTGGCTTTTATCCTCAAGGCTTCTATGTGACTACGCCATGTGAGGCGTTGGTCCATAGTTACCCTGAGGTACTTTACGTCAGGCCGCCGCTAAATGTTGCGTCTGTGGAGACGGAGGGTGGGGTGTGAGCTGCGCGGTGGAGGTCTCTTTCATTTTCTATTCGTAAACATAATGGCTTGGGTTTTTTTCACTGTTCAGGGTTGTGCTCCATTTGTTGGCCCGTCTGTCTGTTTCGTCAAGGACGTTTTGTAATCGTCTTGTGACGAGATTCCTGTTTGAGCTCTGTGCGAAAAATGAAGTGTCATCATTGTATGTGCTGTTTCTACTGACGGTTTCGTGGGGGTGTCCTCTGTGTATAAATTGTGTAGAATGGTTCCTGCGACACCACCTTGGGGTACTCCTCCTCGGATGCGTCTTTTTGTTGAGTGTGAGTTGTCGACTTTTACTGCGAAACTTCTACCTCAGAGGTAACCTTTTATGAGTTTGACTATGGGACCTCGGAAACCATGCGTCTACAGTTTATATAGTAGTCCCTCGTACGAGACCGTATCAAAGGCTTTCGCTAGGTCTAGTAGAACCATTCCACAGTAGCCTCTGCGATTTAGGGCTCATTAGTTGCTGTGGGACAGCGTGGCCTATCTGAAAGCCAAACTACGTCCTGGGGAGTATTTGCTCTCCCGCTATGTGCTGAGAAGCAGGAGGCGTTCGTATAGTTTGCTTAGTGATGGTAGCAAATTTATCGGCCTGTAGTGTTGTGTACAGATTGGATCTTTTGCTGGTTTCGCGATCGCGATCACTTCTGCGTGTTTTCATTCCTTAGGAAACTTGCGTGATCGTGTGATCTCGTTGAAGATATTCGCGATGTGTGTAATCGCTACCGGGGGGGCGAGTTGTTTCAACAGTTCGTTTGTGACTTTGTCGTGGCCAGGCGCCTTGCTAGTTGGTAGCGACTTTATGACTGCTACTACGTCTTCTGCAGTGAAGAGCGGTAGCGCGTCATCCTCATCATCTTGTGCTGCGAGAAAAGGGGCCAACTCCCTCCTGACGATGGCGTCGTGTTCCCTATCCTATGACTCTGCCGGTTGGAACTGTTTTCCGAAAACGCGTTAGCCTTGTCAGCAGCATTGAACGCGGAGCCTCGCTCACCGGGACACTCCACAGGATTCTCCACTTCCCACCACCCAGCGCGACGCGGGGACGACGCGGACCTGGGTCGGCGCCCGCAAAAGGATTGTAGGCGGCCGCAATCGAAGCATCGGCGCCCGAAATCGGAATGTCGGCAGCCGCAATCGGACCGTCGGCGCACGGAATCGAAGCCCAACTGACGGACATAAATAACACCGACAATGAGCAGACAGAGCACGCACGCACGTACGCACGCACGTACGCAGTGCGGATCGAGATGTCGGACAGTAAGGAGTGTATTGCAGCGAAGGGTGTGGCAGATCGCCGTCCGGCGACCCCCCACCTATGACGACTCGGCAAGGAAATTCTGTACACGCACAGGATCGTTCTTTGGAAATTCATGGGCTCACGTCCCAGGAAATGCACTCAATCATACATCGCCTAGTTGCCTCGGTGACTACGATGATGAGCACACATGGCGCGCCTACCAAAAATTCGCTGCCGCGTCGGCCGCGGTCAGAGAAGAGGCTAGAGCCCCGCCTGGCATGTTGACTCAAGACAGCACGACCCAGGCGGAGGCGGCCTCAGAGGGTGCTGCACAACCAGGCTCGTTCATTCAAGAAGCCAATGCTCTGCCTGTCACACCCCCGGCCGTGGTCAATGAAGAGGTCGCGGTTCCGACAGTGTTAGCCCGCCTGACGTGACAACTCAAGATGTCACTGTACAGCAGGGTGCGAGATCTCTTCCAGCAGACCAAAAGACGGCTGAGATAGTAGAGGCAAAACTAGGGGACCTGTTAGGGAGCAGGAGGCAATGGACACCTCTCTGTCATCACGAAAGAGGCTCGCTGCCTCCGAGGACGCTGACTCTTTACGTAAATGTGACTCCGCCCCCGGACTGCGGCAGGAAAAGAAACCAACGGCGGCCACTGCCGCTCTTGCGACTCAGCCGTCCGAACAGGATGAGGATGGGGAGTTTGACGTCCCCAAGCGTAAGCACATTGCCCGTGCAAGACAGCTCGAGCAGGTGCTACCGTTTCCGACGTCGAACTCTTTCGAGCATGCCACGGTAGAGAACGAGGTTATGGACACAACTCCCGTGCCTCCCAAAAGGGTGACCCCTCCACCAATTAACGTTCTTTGGAAGGACACCTATCGCGCCTTCCTACAGAAATTTTCCGAAGGTGTGTCCACACCTCACAAGCTCAAAACAGTCGGGCGTAAATTACGGCGCATCACGCTCGTCATCATGGAGGACTATCGCACAACCATGAAAAAGATTCGGGATGAGGGGTTGTTTTGCTACGCTCACGACGCAGAGCGACTTCCTCTCCTGAAGGTAGTCTTCCGTCATCTCCCCATGGGTATGGAACCATTTCATCTTAAGGACGAACTCCTTGCTTTGTGGTATGGGGTACGATCTGTGGGCTACATGAAGTTACCCAGGACACGGTGGGACATGCCTCTGTTCCTTGTAGTCCTGATCGACAGCATCGAGGCTAGCAAGATATTTCAGTTAAAGATAGTTGCTCGGGTCAATGTCGAAGTCAAGCCGCTCAGGTCCAAGGGAAGGCGAGCTCGGTGTTCTTCTTGCCAAGGCCTTAATCACGTGGCTCGTTTCTGCACGTTGCCAGGTCGTTGCGTGAAATGCGCGGGCTCGCGTCAAAGTAAGGATTGCAAGAAGACAGAAGATGAGCCACCCAAGTGCTACAATTGGAGAAAACCCAATGTAGCTAGTTACAAGGGCTGTCATCTCTTCAGGAAAACCAACCGTCGCGGTCGTGATCGGGGTACAGCTTCTCGCTCAGTCCAACCAGGGACCAGTTACGGTGCAACCGCAAAGAGCTCGGACACTGTCCGCCAGCGGCGGCAACAGCCGCCCCATGTCCCTGCGAAAACACCAGCGGCAGCAAACCCGTTGCCGCCTGCCAAGGCTAGTTCCAAATCATCCTCATCGGACACACAAGGTGGCGGACGGCGTCCAGAGCGCGCCACCCCCATTTCTCCAGCCCAGTCTTCACAAGCAGTCGCACAGGCAGGCGGTTCAGAGGCCTCTGCCTCCCCGCCGTCCTCGGCTGTGTCTACTCCGATGGCTGGTCCTGAGACTCCCATCACTCCTGGTTTGGATACATCGGAACTGAATGCGCCTCTGCGCTCACTTATTTCGCTGCTGCAGCAATTGCCTCTCCTCGTCCAGGTAGTCACGGTGGCCTTTCAGGCAATCACCGTTCAGTTTTCGAAACATGATGGATAATCTCCATATAGAGGGCCTATCAGTTTGCGACTGTAACGCAAACGGCCTGGTGAGGCAATAAGGTCAGTTTCGCAGCGTCCTGCAGGAAGAAGCAATCGACATCTGTCTCGTTTGCGAAACTCACCTTAAGCCTGGCGTTCAAGTTGGGGTATCGAACTATGCCTGCTGTCGGTATGACAGGCCGACTGCCAGTGGTGAAACGGCTGCCTAGGTTCGGCGCACGCTGCAACACCACCCCACTCACCTCCATGGCTACGGGAGTCAGCGTGTACACCGCTATAGGTCAGATTACCTTCGTTGCTGCCTATATGCCCCCTCGCACTAGTCTCGAAGTACAAGATGTTGACGCGCTACTGACAGTTGGGGGCGGGTTTTCACTGCAGGTGACTTCAATGCGAAGCACTCTGAAATGAATTCCTGTCTCACGAATGTCAGTGGCCGACGCCTACTCCAGGCTGTCCAGAGAAATGGCACCCTTGCACTTGGACTATTTGATCACACGATCTTTCCTGTGCGCCACTTATCTGGTGTGCTTGACATTGCCCTTATTAAGGATATCGCACAGCTCATCTCTGCCTCGACACGTTGTGCACTGTCGTCACATCACGTGCCAGTGATTTATGACGTGGACACCGTTGCTGCTGCTCTTCCGCCGCGTCGCCTGAACTTAAAACGCCTAGACAGCGAACGTTACCAAGAGGAGGTCCTCTCTCTCTTGGTTGACGCCCCAGACCCTGCTGTAGTTGGCACTGAGACTGCCCTGCAGTTTCTTACTCAACAACTCCTCCGGGCTGGGGAGGCAGCTTCTCCGCGTCCCCCACAGCACCCACCGGTCTACCCCCGTCGCCTTCCGCTGGATATTAGGGAGACGATTCGGGAGAAGATCGACTCTTCCGTGAGTGGCAACTCACGCGTCAGCCACGCACCAAAGCTCGCCTAAACCGTATGCGCCGCGAGATCAAGGCGGTGGTTGAGGCCCACGAAAATAGGGAATGGGCAGATCTGGTGGCAACGCTGGATCCTGCGGGTGGCAACGCATGGCGTGTTGCCACATCATTACTGAGGCGTCGGCGCCGCGTTCCGCCTATTCAGGTAGGACGAGACGTCATCAGCCACCCCGATGAAAAGGCGAATATGTTGGCAGACCACTTTGCGGCGTCTTTTTACGCCTATGGAAGACACTGTGGACTTGGAACACGTTCGCCTAGTCGAAGCGCATCTACCCACCTTCCTGGCTGGCAGGGAGATGGAGACGACATTGAACCGAAGTGGCTTTGCAGTTGCGGTCGCTCATCCCGAAAAAAGGCGGGAGAGGACGACGGTATCGTCGGTATCCTCTAGCGTGAACTGCCGGCAGGGGCCTTACAGACATTGACAGGCATTTTTAACGTAATTCTGAACACGGGGATCTACCCCTCCCTGTGGAACCACGCGGAAGTGGTAGCAATCCCCAAGGCAAACAATGACCCTCGTCTGGCGGCAAACTACCGCCCTGTTATTCTTCTACCGTCGCTCTCGAAAGTATTTGAGCGTTTATACGCCGAAAGGCTCCTCAGGCATGTGGAAGCCGAACGTCTGCTTCCCGATAAGCAGGTCGCTTTACGCAAGGGTCACTCCACAGTGCATCAACTCATGCGACTTGTGGAGGAGGCCATGCGAGCCCTGGAGACCCGACAATACGTAAGGGCGGTGTTCCTGGACGTTTCTAGGGCATTTGACTCTGTGTGGCTTGGTGGCCCCATGTATAAACTTTTTATGCAGGGGGTCCCGACGTCACACGGGGTTCTACGTAAGTCCTACCTGGGGAACCGAACTTTCCACGTGCCTCTGGACGATGGAGTGTCGACGCAACGACCGATTCAGGTTAGGGTGCCGCAGGGGTTTGTCCTAGGACCCCTGCTGTACTCCCTTTACACCGCGGATGCTCCGCGGGTGGCGCGGGTGTCGTTGGCGCTTTATGCCGACGACACTGTGCTACTTGTTTGGAGCATGAACGTGTTCGAAATGCGACGTCGTCTCCAATTATGGTGCGAATCATTAGGGACGTGGTCCACGAAATGGCGGCTTAAATTTAATGCTGTCAAGAGTAATTTTCACGAAAAGACTGCTAACACCATATTTCGAGCCGGTCAAGATCGCGGGAGACCCGGTCCTGTGGAGTAGAATCTCGAAATACCTCGGGGTCACCCTCGACCAGAGGCTAACGTGGCGTCCCTACATTCAGGAGGTAAAGGGTAGAGATGCAGGGCATTTTCATATCCCGTACCCTCTCCTCAATCCGACGTCGACGCTTCCCCTTCGCCATGGCATCACCATGTACTGATTCGTCCGGTGCTGGAGTATGCTGCCGTGGTGTGGGGGAATACTGTCGACACACACGTTGCTGAGCTCCAGAGGGCGCAGAACCGAGCACTTCGGCTTGCCCTTCGACTGCCTTGGCGTTACCCGACTGCACAGTTACACGAACAGACCGGAATTCCTCTTCTCAGGGACCGTTTTAGTAATTGGCGTGAAATTTCTATCAAGAGACCGAACGGTCTCAGAATAGTCTCTTTCAGGCACTGAGCCATTCAACCCACCGCAGGTCAACGACACGTTGGCTTCGCCTGTTGCGAACCCAAAAACTCGTAACAGTTAATGGATGCAAAGCATCCGACAGGCCAGTCCAACTCAACCAGTTCTCTCTCACTCTCAAAACCACGATTTGCAGGAACAGCGCTTGCCGCTCACCCTGCCCACTCACGAGCTAAGGATTACTAGTAAGGAAACTTGTAGTGTAGTGAAGTTAGTGCAGACAGAGGCAAGGGCTTTCTATGAGAGCTCTACCAGATCTGGAAATAACCTCATCCACTCCCTAGGTCGGTATGACATGCTCCTTGATATGCACAAACGCCCTATGACGATCTTCAACGACTAAGTTGAAGAGAAAAATCCAAAAATCTCCAAGTCCTAATACCAATCCTTAATCCTTAAAATACCCAACATCTCGCCAACCTCAGGGAAGTACAAGACACAACCAGAGCACCATCAGAATACACAGACAGCAAAAACTATCCAAGATAATCACACACACACACACACACACACACACACACACACACACACACACACACACTTACAAGCACACAATGTGGAATAAAAGCCAACAGGCTACAGACTCCTCCATATACTTCCCCAAAGAGGGTGAAGTAAAAGGTGAGAGCAGGCAGACTATTCCATCAGAATTGCCTGATGATGGTGGAAAGGTTGTTTGCCGAAACATCGTGGGACTTCAATGAACGCATCCGGCTGGACACTCGGAGCCCTGGAAACAACATATACGCTGAGAAAGCCTCCGATCACATATAATTTATTTTGCTTCAGCAGTATGAGTGTAAAGGAGAATAATACCATACTGTAAAATATATGAATGTTTTCGCTTTGAATAGTGCCGGCTACAGATTCAGAATGAAGTGGAAGGCCAGAAAAAATAAAAGGATGACTGAAGAAACTGCGATAACTGATAGAGAGGCTGTATGACTGATGAGAAGAAGCTGACAGAAGGAAAAGCAGAAGACAGAGACAGACACATATCAGATCATGAACATGATATGATATTAGTTACTAATGTCCACAATTAACATAGGAAATACTAGGAGAAGACCACGGGTCATCAGATCTTTAATACCATAATATCGCTCTGCAGTGAACCGTTTATTTCAGTAGACAAATTAATATTGTTGAATTACCAAAGATGTACAAAGAGCTACGAAGTTTCGCGATGTAAGCAAGAGATTTCAGCTGTGCGCCAGTCTCGCCAGTCAGCGACAGGATGTATTCAGCGTCTGTTCCTATGTGATAGATGGTCTTACAGTGCTCTTGAATGTTATTAAAATTTTGAGAGGAATGATTACCACTTATAAAATTATTACTGTTTTACGAAGTTTACTAATAAACGCATCGTAAAGTCATTTCGAGACTAATTTCAAGTAAATTAGTTATCCGCATGTCCACTTATAATCATAGATATCCTGTGTGCATCTTCTGAAGAATCCAACGCGCTACAGGAACTGCTTTGAAGGACATCTACGAGATATCCACAGATGATAGGTAGGAGGATATTCAACGCTCTCACTCATTAAGGTAATATACAAGGCATAAGCAGTTGTACTGTATGTCACGTTACAACTTCCTATGGGATCGGGTACAAACTGACAAACTTTTATATCGGTTTGTTACAGAAAAGATATTTTGCGAACGTACCTAAATGATGAGATTTGGCCACTTTTTAAATTCTAAATTATTTTGTAAATATTGTTTTAGATTTCAATAATAAGAGTGATAGATTTTTTTGCTATTCAAGTATGTAAACATTACCTTAGAATTCTTCCTGTATGATTGTGGCTCCATTTCTCGATGGAATAGGTATAAATCTAAGTGCTAATCGAGAATACATTCAGAGTATTTCAAAACTACTTACAATATTAACCCTATGTTCGAAACGTCTGGTATATCCTCCACCTGGAGGAAGCCCTTCAAAACTAGAGACAAGAAGATGGTTCAAATGGCTCTGAGCACTATGGGACTTAACAGCTGTGGTCATCAGCCCCCTAGAACTTAGAACTACTTAAACCTAACTAACCTAAGGACATCACACACATCCACGCCCGAAGCAGGATTCGAACCTGCGACCGCAGCAGTCGCGCGGTTCCGGACTGCGCGCCTAGAACCGCGAGACCACCGCGGCCGGCGACAAGAAGATGGTGCGACATCAGCTGTATAGGTTATTCATATCTAAAGGTAAGATGTAAGATTCATTGATTTCTTTCTCATAATCGAATATGTTATTGGCGATTGCATGTCTGCAACAACAAGGAACAGTTCTACCTGTGATGCCTCGTCTACCAAACTGGAGTTTTTCAATATCGGTAAGAAGCTGCAATTCTGCTTTACTTATTATCAGCATCGCATCGCATGTCGAGTCAGGTGAGGTAATATATTGCGCTGGATCCAGTTCATACGGCAAAGAACGCAAACGTTTGCAAAATTGTGGGCTACGGGCAGCAAATCAATTTTCAAATACATTTTGGTGTACGAAGCGTTGTAAATCTGAATCCGTTCAATACTGTGCCTTGGCTATACTCCCTAACGAAGATGAGGTGACCTTTCTGACTGAAGTGCGCATTTATCTATGCCAGCATAGCTGTGGGAGGAGGTACAGCGACAGCGAGTAAGCAACAGGTGCACGTCTCGATACAGTCGGTGCAGACAACTTGTTTGCATGGCTCTAGATGGAAGGCGGAGTGCACTGTCTCACTAGATGTCGTCATTGAGTGTATTTGTAATTGGCGCACTGAGCATTGAAGTTACAGATGGATAAGACGCGTGGTTATTGTCTAGCATACGATGTAGGAGACTCAGTGCTTTCAGGTACCGTGTAATGATCATTGTGTTTCAGGTTATGGCTTCTTGCTGTCAAGTACTCTCATTGTTCTCGAAGCAATTTCTAGAAATCGTGCCCCATGTGATGTACACTTGGATTACAGGTGAATTCTTTTACTTGTTGTGCTTTAGTCATAACCGCCTCCAGTGCGTGTTGATAATCTGAGTAAAACTGATAAACGCTGCATTAGCCGCTATTTGCGAATGTGCCGTTAGGCTTACATTCGTTACTGTAACTTTTTTTGTATTTACGTGATAGCCATTGCTGGGGGGACTTCGCAGAAAATCCTAAGAAATTTTAGTCTTACGTCAAAGCGGTAGGTGGATCAAAACAAAATGCCCAGACGCTCTGTGACAAAAATGGTACTGAAACAGATGATGAAAGACTAAAGGCCGAAATACTAAATGTCTTTTTCCAAAGCTGTTTCACAGAGAAAGACTGCACTGTAGTCCCTTCTCTAGATTGTCGCACAGATGACAAAATGGTAGATATCGAAATAGACGACAGAGGGATAGAGAAACAATTAAAATCGCTCAGAAGAGGAACGGCCGCTGGACCTGATGGGATACCAGTTCGATTTTACACAGAGTACGCGAAGGAACTTGCCCCCCTTCTTGCAGTGGTGTACCGTAGGTCTCTAGAAGAGCGTAGCGTTTCAAAGGATTGGAAAAGGGTACAGGTCATCCCCGTTTTCAAGAAGGGACGTCGAACAGATGTGCAGAACTATAGACCTATATCTCTAACGTCGATCAGTTGTAGAATTTTGGAACACGTATTATGTTCGAGTATAATGACTTTTCTGGAGACTAGAAATCTACTCTGTAGGAATCAGCATGGGTTTCGAAAAAGAAGGTCGTGTGAAACCCAGCTCGCGCTATTCGTCCACGAGACTCAGAGGGCCATAGACACGGGTTCACGGGTACATGCTATGTTTCCTGACTTCGGCAAGGCGTTCGATACAGTTCCCAACAGTCGTTTAATGAAGAAAGTAAGATGATATGGACTATCAGACCAATTGTGTGACTGGATTGAAGAGTTCCTATATAACAGAACGCAGCATGTCATTCTCAATGGAGAGAAGTCTTCCGAAGTAAGAGTGATTTCAGGTGTGCCGCAGGGGAGTGTAGTAGGACCGTTGCTATTCACAATATACATAAATGACCTTGTGGATGACATCGGAAGTTCACTGAGGCTTTTTGCGGATGATGCTATGGTATATCGAGAGGTTGAAACAATGGAAAATTGTACTGAAATGCAGGAGGATCTGCAGCGAATTGACGCATGGTGCAGGGAATGGCAATTGAATCTCAATGTAGACAAGTGTAATGTGCTGCGAATACATAGAAAGAAAGATCGCTTATCATTTAGCTACAATATAGCAGGTCAGCAACTGGAAGCAGTTAATTCCATAAATTATCTGGGAGTACGCATTACATTAGGAGTGATTTAAAATGGAATGATCATATAAAGTTGATCGTCGGTAAAGCAGATGTCAGACTGAGATTCATTGGAAGAATCCTAAGGAAATGCAATCCGAAAACAGAGGAACTAGGTTACAGTGCGCTTTTTCGCCCGCTGCTTGAATACTGCTCAGCAGTGTGGGATCCGCACCAGATAGGTTTGATTCAAGAGATGGAGAAGATCCAACGGAGAGCAGCGTGCTTCGTTACAGGATCATTTAGTAATCGCGAACCCGTTACGGAGTTGATAGATAAACTCCAGTGGAAGAGTCTGCAGGAGAGACGCTCAGTACCTCGGTACGGGCTTTTGTTGAAGTTTCGAGAACATACCTTCACCGAAGAGTCAAGCAGTATATTGCTCCCTCCTACGTATACCTCGCGAAGCGACCATGAGGATAAAATCAGAGAGTTTACAGCCCACACAGAGGCATACCGACAATCCTTCTTTCTACGAACAATACGAGACTGGAATAAAAGGAAGAACCAATAGAGGTACTCAAGATACCCTCCGCCACACACCGTCAGGTGGCTTGCGGAGTATGGATGTAGATGTAGATGTACATTAAAAATGGTTCAAATGGCTCTGAGCACTATACGACTTAAACATCTGTGGTCATCAGTCCCTTAGAACTTAGAACTACTTAAACCCAACTAACCTAAGGACATCACACACATCCATGCCCGAGGCAGGATTCGAAGCTGCGACCGTAGCGGTCACGCGGTTCCACACTGAAGTGCCTAGAACCGCACGGCCACACCGGCCGGCGATTACATTAAAACATCTAGAATTTATGTACTTGAATCTGCTGATCTATGTTGGGGTTGGCCTGCATGCACACATTAGTGAAGAATTGTAGTGCTTGCTTTTCTTCTGACTCACGAAACTCATACCGATGAAGCTTTCGTAACACTTGAAGATTTCCTCTAGTGTGTGTCCCTGACATGTGAAATCTAACCTTGTCTGCCTATTCGCCGCTGTACATTTTCCTATACTCGCACCTTTAATTTGGATCTCCAATAATAACAGTATTGACAGCCGATGTTCTTCTTCAGGTCTTCTAAATGCAGAATCAAAGATCGCCGAAATCTCGAATAGTACATTCCCGACGATTGCTTCCATAACTGGGTGCAGATTTTGTCTGGTCACTGCCTAGTTTTCCCTTATTAAGTCTTCTGCCACGTCTTCATATTTGATCAATTTAGTGTCTCCCATCTCCAATGCATCTAAAGTCGCAGTACCTTCTGATCCTTGAACTGTTTCTTCTACCTAGTCATTTCATCGCTACTGTGGACATCTACTCTAACGTCTTGTGCAACGAGCTCCCAGAATGCTGTTGTCAACCTCGTACATATGTCTGGAAGAACCTAAAATTGGTCCTTCATCTTCTTCTCTTTCTTAATTTGGAATGGACTACAAATCTCCGTCTTCATTTTTCTCTGCATCCTGTCCTCCCGTCTCATCTTCTTGATGGTCATCTGCTAATTCATCCTCGTCATATGCTCTAATTTGCTCGTCGTCCACATCATTACTATCGTGATCTGTGCTTCAACATCAGCATCTTCCTTCTCCTCCTTTAGCAATGTTTCCATCCGATTTACATATCCAATTACGTCAGTTTGGCTCAGCCAGATGTCTTTGGGGGTGTTCTTACAGCCATTCCCGCATCTGTTAGCACTCATTGCTATGAAGGATGCTTGATTTTGTCTGGCTCTTGCCAGTTTGCTACGAAATTTGACTAAATATTTCACTGATAGCTACTCCCTGCTCCTCTATTTGCTGGATAAGGACTGAATGGAATGCCCCCCTCTGGTTGTCTATTCCTATTGTTCCTGCTTTCGTTCTTCCATTGCAGCGACTCACAAAAGTTATTGTGAATATTATTATTCTCTTGTTCTCTCCTCTGCCATTCTTGATTCTCTTCTAATGCTAATTCTAATTTTCAAACACGTTCTTCAATGCTTCGGAGTAATCATAGCACCTACCTACCCCTACTTTTTGGTATCTAACTGGTGATTTCGTGTAGCAAAATCTGATGAGTCCACTAACGCTACAAGGCACATCTAAGAACTGGTTCTTTGTTAACAACGTGTCGAAAAACTTCACTGGGCTCCTCTGCCCCGTCACTTCCAAAACTTCACATATTGCTATTTCTAGCTTAATTCGTTCCAGTGATTCCTTTGACCAATAGATCACAAGGAAAGCATCCCTAAATTCTCCATATGACGAGCAAGTTAGTGCAATTGTCTTCACCCTTACGGCTTTGTCCCTTTCTAACTGTGCACACAGAAGTCTAGTCTGTATTGTGGCTGCCACGATGCTGGCAATGACAGAACCAACTGAGAAATCTATGCTATGGGGTTGAGTGCACCGTCCTTGTAGATCTTAAATCAGCGTATAGGAAGGAAATGTTTGGAATCAAACACACCTTCCTCCAATGTGCATGTGCTGGTTGCCGCTGGTAAATCTCTGTTCTGTTCCTCCCATCTTGCATTCGCAGCGGACACATTACTAAAGCTTGCCCTTGTATTAAATTCATTCGTTTCCCCCACATGCGTCCTTCTCAGTGGTACACAACTGTATATTTTACTCACACAGGCTGTAATCCTTGCACCAGTGTTACTCGTTCTCTGGACCAGTCACCATTCTAATTTTTTCGGTCGTGTGCTTTTTGAACTGGAGCAGAGCTCTGTCTGAGCTGTCTAAACCCATACCTCTACTGCACTATTCTCGCTCCACTATTTTTCGATTACGCATCTCCAATTATCCCGTAGCTTCGTCTAGTTTGCTGACAATATAGTCATCAATGTTACCTACCTGCTCTTCCGTGTTGCCTATACATTATTCCTGCTCTTCCGGCTTATTGATAACCTTTTCAAAGATTGGTTCTACGACTGGAAGTTGTGATATTCAAACATTCATTTCTTTCTGTGCCATTTTTGTCTCTTCTGAAGAAGAGAAATTTGTTAACATCGAGTATTATTTAAGTGTTAGGAAGTCGTTTCTGAAAGTATTTGTATGGAATGTAGCCATGTATGGAAGTGAAACGTGGACGAAAAATAGTTCAGACAAGAAGAGAATAGAAGCTTTCGAAATGTGGTGCTACAGAAGAGTGCTGAAGATTAGATGGGTAGATCATATAACTAACGAGGAGATTTTGAATAGAATTGGGGAGAAGAGGAGTTTGTGGCACAACTTGACTAGAAGAAGGGATCGGTTGGTAGGACATGTTCTGAGGCGTCAAGGGATCATCAATTTAGTACTGGAGGGCAGCGTGGAGGGTAAAAATTGTAGAGGGAGACCAAGAGATGAGTACACTAAGCAGATTCAGAAGGATGTAGGCTGCAGTAGGTACTTGGAGATGAAGAAGCTTGCACAGGATAGAGTAGCATTGAGAGCTGCATCAAACCAGTCTCAGGACTGAAGACGACGACAACAACAACAACAACAACAGCCATTTTTTAGCCGTTTACATCTCTTTCTCAGCTTGTATAGCTTCTTCTTATGCTTCCTTCGCTACTTTTCTGATCTCTTTCGTTTCTGATGTTGCTATTATCAATTTTTCCTACATTTATTCTCTAGTTGCTTTCGCTTCAACTATGATATCTTTCCTTATTACTTCTAATCTTGCATTCGTTTCTCTTTTCATCCTTTCTTCTTCCTTTCTTCAAAACCGCTTCTCTTGCGTCTTCTGCTACTTTCCTCGTTTATTTTGCTTCACTCCCAGTCTTCTCTGCTTCTGCTTGGTTCCTTGCTTGCCTTTTTTTGCCTCTTCTTTCGTTTCTTTCCTAAGCTCTTCTAATTTTTGTGTCAATGTCTTTACGTCGTCTTTCGTAGGTTTACTATTCCACTCATCGATATGCCTCAAAAATTCTAGTATAACAAAACCTCCACCTCCTCGGTTGACTCTTCTTCCTGGGGTTGGACTCAGCCGAGAATACGTCTGTGGTAGTGTGTCCAGCCTATCATTCTCCTCCACTTCATAGTGTCTGTTATTTACTATAGCATCAACGTGCTGTGGAGCAGTCATGATCTCTTCCTCGCTATCATAACCCACAGTGTTTGCTAATACAGTGCTGTGTTCTTGCCCTCTTTCAATGTCGAATGCACAGTGAGATGCGCGTTCCGTAGGAAAAGTTACCTGCACCTCCCCATTACCTGCCTCTTCCCTATCCTGACTTCGCTCGATGTTTATTGGTTGATTAAACTTAGACTGATTCCTTGCTAGCCTGGACTGGCTTCGCTTTCTAATAAAAACCACAAATTACTCAAATATGTTTGGGGAAACCCACCACAACGAAACAGCATATTATAAAAATGTCTAAAACACGAATATAAACTTATACGATATTTACGACGGTGTTATCAACGCCAATATTCAACAGGATGTAAAACAGAATCCACAAAACAAGAGGAAAACGGTAAGAAAAAGTACATATGTTTACTATTGGGACCAGCAACTTAAACTAAAAAAGAAAAAAGAGCGTTTCTAACCTGACTGCTTCACCAGAGATCACAGACTCATCCGAAATCATTAGCAAGGTTTGTCAAATTATTCAAACGCCACATACTGTTAAAGAAGGACTGATGATGCTAACTGGTTGTCTACCAAGATATCTGCGGAACGAAACACTGTTAATTAAACTGTGCGCAACGAAATTAACAAATGCTAATTTGCGGCCCGGGAGTGGTTTAATTTTCACTAACGTTGCAAAGGGATGACTAACTATAAAATGAAATTCAAAGGTAATTTAATCGCTAAGTTAATTAACAGTAACTGATTATTAAAGATTGTCAAATAATTATATAAAGGCTTACTCATGATATGACAAACGTTAATAATCAAAATGAAGGAACCAAGTTTGACTGAACTGTCGTTCGCTAAAGTTTGGGAAAGGGAAGTATGTGGTAGTAAATTAAGTGTCATAACATATTAAATTTGACTGACCAATATCTGCCACTACACAACAGCGATTGATTATCATGTTTAAAAGAGAAATGAAGCCAATGTACAACAGCACCACGAATCTAATCTTGAAATTATGGTGCTTCATTAAATAATCTCGCTATCTTTTAAGTATGAACGTGTTGGCTGCAGGTGTGCACCTATTTGGGCACAGCTGTTGCATTATCCTCGGGTGAGGTCTCAAACGGAAGTCCTCTAGGCGAAGTCTCAACCCGAAGCAATCTGACAAAAGTGTCTCATTACAGAGCTGAAACATGAGTGTCTCGTCTCAAAACGGAATTCAAAGTGTCTCAAGTCAGAGCAGAATCCGATGTCTCGAAAGACCGCAGCGTGCATCATTTCTGCGACAGTTTTCTCGTACCTCAAATACCAACTGCTTATGAGCAAGTTACATTTAGCGCCCAGCAAATGAATAAATTAAGATGCTGCTGCACTCCAACCAAAGCAGGAAATTGCGGCTACCCTAGTTAAGTGTAGAGATGTCCCCTTCCTCAACCTTGCATCTAAAAATTTACGTCATAATATTCCTGCCGATCCTAAAGTCTTATTTTTGACGCCTCTGTCAAGCTGTTTTCTGGCAGGGGCACAAAAAACTGTGGAAAATGCTGGGTTAGGTGCCGAACTGGCGAGCGAACTGTCTGAGCATTATTGTCAGAAACCTCACGTATCTTTTAGAATGTTTCCTAATCTCTATTTCCCCTAGAAAGTTTCTCTTTCGATTGGTTCATAAAATCACCCATGAGTTTAAGATTCCTCACCCCATCAAGAAAGCGTTTTGCAGACGTCCAGAGCAGTAAAACAGAGTAGTCGTCGTCGTCTCTCCGGGAAGTGAGTCGCAAAATGGGCGCCTAGAGGCCACGTAGTAGTATCCTGTTACAGCGGTCCGGCGCTTCGCCCACCTCCTGCGCTCAGAGGGGGGTTTGGGATAGTCTCTGTGTTGGAACGTCCTTTCTGTTTTGGGGCGGACATAGTTCGCTGGAATCGTGTTAAGCCATAACCAACACACATTGAAAGTCTAGCTGCAAGTGCAGAAATGAAAAAAAGAAAAGAAATTGTGTACACAATCACTGTCGTTATATTGTAGAGTAGAAATATGTTAAATAGGCGTTTATGCAGCTTCCCACATTTCGATACGATTTAACTGAGATTATATTACTTTCCTTATCAAACGGCTTCTAATTTTAATATCAAAAATGTCGTTAATTTACATATTAAAGTATCGCGGAATGAAGAGGTGAAACGCACAGCTTTGACGCTTCTCAGACGCTACGTATTAATCAGTTCATCTGAAGTTTCCGCAAAGATGAAACTAATCATTATGTTCATTAACGGAGAAACTAAACAGTAGATGTGGGCCATATGCAGTTCTACACCCTTCACCTTGAGATCTGTACATATAATGCGTACTTGCTAGCCTGTTCCTTCAAATGTTCAAATGTGTGTGAATCCTTAAGGGACCAAACTGCTTAGGCCATCGGTTCCTTAACTTACACACTACTTAAACTAACTTATGCTAAGAACAACACACACACCCATGCCCGAGGGAGGACTCGAACCTCCGGCGGGAGGGGCCGCGCAGTCCGTGACATGACGCCTCAAACCGCGCGGTCACTCCGCGCGCCGCCTGTTCATTACATTCTTAATGTTTCCCACCTCTTCCGTGTTCGCCCCCGGTAGCTGAGTGGTCTGCGCGACAGAATGTCAATCCTAAGGGCCCGGGTTCGATTCCCGGCTCGGTCGGAGACTTTCACCGCTCAGGGACTGGGTGTTGTGTTGTCGTAATCATCATCATTTCATCCCCATCGACGGGCAAGTCGCCGAAGAAGCGTCAAATCGAAAGACTTGCACACGGCGAACGGTCTATTCGACGGGAGGCCCTAGTCACACGACATTTACATTTTTACCTGTTTAGTCCATAACTTATAAAAAGACTCTAAGTATATGTCACTGATGGTCCTTCGAATCTTTACAACTACTTTTTTATGTGTTCATGCTTGGTATTCGTAAAGGGACGACTATGACTGCTGCGAGATACTGAATAGAGGTTGCCAGAAGGCTTACGAATTGTGTTCTAAATCGAATGTCACAGGTAAATCGCGCACTTGATTAACCAGAATTTCCATGTTAGTTTTGTAGCTGGTAAATAAAAGCAAGATGAAACCCTAATTTCTCAATCGGCATAATTCATTGGAACAGCAACAGAACAAAATTATGAAACACAGCCTTCCATTTACAGTTGTAACACTGAAACCAGCGGCTGAGACAATGAGATACCACGGTCGTGATCACAAATTCATTGCTACCTCAAGCAGTGACAGGGCCCATACTACATACTCGGTTGTTGAGCAATATACTGAGACACAAATTAATCTGTCGTCACGGTGTTAAACCAACAGAAATTGTTGCACAGTTCTGTCTGTGTCACAGGGCTCCTGGCGTCGTCTTTCCTTGTTGGGTCTCTCCTATTGCACTGAAAACAAGTCTCCAATGTAAAATAACAAAGTAAAATTATTGTCCAAAATGTCAATAAACAGTAACACACTACCTACTGTTGAACTCAAACACACTTTATCCAGACTTGTATCACACACAAATAGAATAACAGGAATAGAAACAAAATGTGGAGATATTGTGGCTAATAGACTAATTCATGGAGGCCTTCGAGTAATAAGCCAAGGCGTGGATTCATTAGAAAAAATGAACTTTGAAGCACAAGAAACAGAAGTAGGCAATTGTGTAGTGGTGTACTTTCATAAGTTTTTCACCTCCATATCTACCATGGATATTGCATAATAAAGTGTTTCTTCGTTGTTTCCGTAGCTTTTCCCCGTCCTGTTTCATACTGAGATGATAAACAAAATATAGATTTGTGTCAGTGACAGTTGCTTCTAATCTGCTAAGAGACTTTCTCTCTTGCCCGCATCTCGTGGTCGTGCGGTAGCGTTCTCGCTTCCCACGCCCGGGTTCCCGGGTTCGATTCCCGGCGGGGTCAGGGATTTTTTCTGCCTCGTGATGGCTGGGTGTTCTCCTGTAGCCTCTAGCAAAGTGTTGCTTCAACACTGAAACGCTACACGTGCTGCAGAAAATAGCCAGCCGGTTTGCTTTTTGTTCGGTATTCAACGTCCGGAGTATCCACTTGCTGCAGCAATTGAGGCACCCAAACTCCTGCCGGATAATGTGTTGCACACTACCGAAGCTTGTGTCGAGGTGCTCGACTAGCGCAAGAACGGCTATGAGCTAGTCCCCCCTAATCGCATAAAAAGTCCAGTTGTTCAAAAATGGTTCAAATGGCTCTGAGCACTATGGGACTTAACTGCTGTGGTCATCAGTCCCCTAGAACTTAGAACTACTTAAACCTAATCAACCAAAGGACCTCACACACATCCATACCCGAGGCAGGATTCGAACCTGCGACCGTAGTGGTCACGCGGTTCCAGAGTGTAGCGCCTAGAACCGCACGTCCAATCCAGCCGGCAAAGTCCAGTTGTTGTTCTCCGTAATGGATGAGTCAAGCCTCACAGATCGACCGGCTTATTTTGTGGAATCGCGACCAGCACGTAGCTTTGGGAACCTTTCCACAATTTTGGTTTTCGACACACATACTGCGTCATACACTTTCTTGATTATCCGATGAGTGTCTACCTGTGTTTGTCCTTCGGCAGCAAAGAAAAGCACCTGGGTCCTCTTCAGAAGCATCTGGAATTAACGTAGCCATAGTTCACACATTTAGCGCACACACGTCGGAAGGACACGAGTGCCACACTAACCCCTTTCCCATATATCGGTGCTTATATACCCGCATCAGAGACGCGCTGTGGTGCATATGCACTGCAACAACACCCTCAAACGAAAATTTTTTCATCGCCCCTTGCAAATGAAAGAGAAAATCTGAATGTTAGGAAGCCTTTTCTGAAAGCATTTGTCAGCCCTCCTGCTGTTATTTAATGGTGTAGAATGTTGTCAGAGCACGTAAATGCTACGCCTGGTTAATCATTACCCTTGGTCAGAGAAATGGAAGTATAAGTCGTTGGGGTGTTGATTTCTGAAAGTACACTACTGGCCATTAAAATTGCTACACCAAGAAGAAATGCAGATGATAAACGGGTATTCATTGGACAAATATATTACACTAGAACTGATATGTGATTACATTTTCACGCAATTTGGGTGTAGAGATCCTGAGAAATCAGTACCCAGAACAACCACCTCCGGCCGGAATAACGGCCTTGATACGCCTGGGCATTGAGTCAAACAGAGCTTGGATGGCGTGTACAGGTACAGCTGCCCATGCAGCTTCAACACGATACCACAGTTCATCAAGAGTAGTGACTGGCGTATTGTGACGAGCGAGTTGCTCGGGCACCATTGACCAGACGTTTTCAATTGGTGAGAGATATGGAGAATGTGCTGGCCAGGGCAGCAGTCGAACATTTTTTGTATCCAGAAAGGCCCGTACAGGATCTGCAACATGCGGTCTTGCATTATCCTGCTGAAATGTAGAGTTTCGCAGGGATCGAATGAAGGGTTGAGCCACGGCTCGTAACACATCTGAAACGTAACGTCCACTGTTCAAAGTGCCGTCAATGAGAACAAGAGTTGACAGAGACGTGTAACCAATGGCACCCCATACCATCACGCCGGGTGATACGCCAGTATGGCGATGACGAATACACGCTTCCAATGTGCGTTCACCGCGATGTCACCAAACACGGATGCAACCATCACGATGATATAAACAGAACCTGGATTCATCCGGAAAAATGACGTTTTGCCATTCGTGCACTCAGGTTCGTCCTTGAGTACACGATCGCAGGCGCTCCTGTCTGTGATGCAGCGTCATGGGTAACCGCAGCCATGGTCTTCGAGCTGATAGTCAACGCTGCTACAAACGTCGTCGAACTGTTCGTGCAGATGTTTGTTGTCTTGCAGACGTCCCCATCTGTTGACTCAGGGATCGAGACGTGGTTCCACGATCCGTTACAGCCATGTGGATAAGATGAATGTCATCTGGACTGCTAGTGATACGAGGCCGTTGGGATCCAGCACGGCGTTGCGTATTACCCTCCTGAACCCACCGATTCCATATTCTGCTAAAAGTCATTGGATCTCAACCAACGCGAGCAGCAATGTCGCGATATGATAAACCGTAATCGCGATAGGCTACAATTCGACCTTTATCAAAGTCGGAAACGTGATGGTACGCATTTCTCCTCCTTACACGAGGCATCACAACAACGTTTCACCAGGCAACGCCGGTCAACTGCTGTTTGTGTATGAGAAATCGGTTGGAAACTTTACTCATCACAGCACGTTGTAGGTGTCGCCACAGGCGCCAACCTTGTGTGAATGCTCTGAAAAGCTAATCATTTTCATATCACAGCATCGTCTTCCTATCGGTTAAATTTCGCGTCTGTAGCACGTCATCTTCGTGGTGTAGCAATTTCAATGGCCCGTAGTGTATTTGTCAGCCTTCCTGCTGTTATTTAATGGTGTAGAATGTTGTCAGAGCACGTAAATGTTACGCCTGGTTAATCGTTACCCTTGGTCAGAGAAGTGGAAGTATCAGTTGTTGGGGTGTTGATTTCTGAAAGTATTTCTTAGCATTCCTGCTGCTATTTAATGGTGTAGGTTGTTGTCAGTACACATAAATATTTGCCCTAGGTAAACATTATTCATGATCAGAGTCACAGAAATAGAAACAACACCGATTGAGATGTTATTCAGCTTTCTATTCTTTTCATACAGCTGGCCAGACTACATATCTGAAATTTGGAGAGCACGGAGTCTCGGACTAGATTGAATATCAGTTTCAGATTGGCTTTGCAGTGTTGTACACTTTTTTTTTTTGGTGAATCTGTTGTCATAACAGTGATTTGCAGATGTGGGACTGATTTAGCCTACTAATACTGTCTTTTCATACTTAAGACGTATTCTGGATAGTCATCGCGATTGAATGATGTAGATATCGTCAATTTATTTTTTAGACCCGAGGAAGAACATTTGACACTTAACTTTCAACTGGTTTTGTACTTTATGTTGTGAATTGTCTGAACTAATTAGCATCAGAGTAATGGCAGAGAGCTAAAAGAAGCAGTGTCATGGTTGCTCCGTGGAGTCATCCTTCTCTCGTAAACTAAGGCAAGGCTGGTTGCTCATCTCGTAGGACTAGTGATGTGTATTGTTTCAGTGTTTTCTGTTTTCTCTGCAGATAACTACAGAAGGAATCCAGTAAAAAATGCTAAGAAAACCTTTACATTGCTCCAACTCAACTATTAGCCCAGTTCAACTTATTTTCATATTTTATCGTCGGTCTTCGTCCCTAACACAATGACCCTCATTGATTATTAGTTTGTTATTGTTACTGTTATTATTGTTATTCGCTCAATCGCAAGAGCTTTCCTATCCCCATTTGGTACCGTTGCACACAACCAGTGAACCTGGAATAATGGAATGTCGAATGTTTCGGCGTGTTGTTTACATGGAACTAGGAAAGGCGCAATAGGAAAAGACTAAAGCAGTAGGCTCGTGACAGGCAGAACTGTGCAACAGTTTCTGTTGATTTAACACCGTGACGACAGATGAATTCGGGCTGCAGTACACTGCTCAACAATCGAACACGTATTACGGACTCTGACACTGCTACAGGTAGGTACGAATTTGTGATCACGACCATCCTTTACTACTGTCGCAGCCGCTGGGTTCAGTGTTATAACTGTAAATGGAAGGCTGTGCTTCAAAATGTTGTTCTTCTGCTATTCGAGTGAGTTATGCTAATGGATAAATTAGTGTTTCATCTTGGTTTTATTTACTCAGCTACGTAAAGTAACATGGAAATTCCGGGTAATCAATCGCGTGTTTCACTTGTGACATTCGACGTCGAACACAATTCGTAAGGCTTCTGGCAACCTCTATCCAATACCTCGTGGGAGAAGGTATAGCCGGCTGGTGTGGCCGTGCGGTTCTAGGCGCTTCAGTCTGGAACCGCGTGACCGCTACGGTCGCAGGTTCGAATCCTGCCTCGGGCATGGATGTTTCTGATGTCCTTAGGTTAGTTAGGTTTAAGTAGTTCTAAGTTCTAGGGGACTGATGACCACCGATGTTGAGTCCCATAGTGCTCAGAGCCATTTGAGAAGGTATAGGAGGCAAGTAAGAAAAAAAGTCGTTGGAGGATGCGAAGGAACCATGTGACTAGTGATATGGATCGGATTCTTTTCATTAGTTAGGGAACGTTACGAATGCAATAAACAGGCTAGTTAGCATGCATTACATGTATAGATATCAAGATCAAATATGCAGAATTGCATATTGCCCACATCAGCAGTTTAGTTTCTGTGTTAATGAATATAATTACCAGTTTCTTCTATTCTGAAACCTGAAATGAATTGATTACTATATGACATCGAATAATTAGTTTACTGCGTTTCTTCTTGCATCCATTCCCACCGACATATATTTTCACGGTAATCATGATATTTTATTTGTATGTATCGCAATACAAAGTAAATTTTGAGGTAAAAAGTCTACATCTACGTGTACATGCACACTCCTCCAGCCACCGTATTGTATATGGCGTAAGGTACCCTGTACCACTACTGGTCACTTCATTTTCTGTACCACTCGCAGATAGAGCAAAGGAAAACTGACTGCCTGTAGGCCTCCTTATGAGCTCTAATTTCTCGTATCTTATGTCCATGGTCGTTACGCGAAATGTACGTTAGCAACACAAGAATCGTTCTTCACTCAACCTGAAATCCGGTACTCTAAATTTTCTCAGTAGTGCTCCAGGAAACGAACTTCGCCTTCTATTCAGTAACTCCCATTTAAGTTCCTGAAGCATTTCCGTAGTACCTGCGTGTTGTTTGAGCCTAATTGTAACAATGAAATTAAGATGTAATCCAGACCTTTAACTGCTTACAGGCGTTGAAAAATATCAACGGGGACAGTTGAAAACGTGTGCTCTGAACAGGACTCTAACACGGGCTCTCCTGCATACATGGCAGACGCTCTATCCGTCTGAGTCACCGAGTAGACAGAGGATACTGCGACTTCAGGGACTTATCTCTGGCATGCTATCCGTGAGACCCACTTTTTCCACTTAATGTCCACACACTACATTTGTAGTGCCTCTGCCGGCTATACTCATTACTCGCGGCAGGCAATCTACCGATTCCCGTGAGAAATCGGGCAATGTGAGTGCATCCGCACTGAAGAAGATCATTGGCCGGTAAGCCTTATCTACATGAGGATGGTATCTGTTCTTTCGGACATGCTCGCCTCTGAACTGCATCGATGTCTTGCTTTGAAAATGGCTCCGAGTACTATGGGACTTAACTTCTGAGGTCATCAGTCCCCTAGAACTTCGAACTACTTAAACGTAACCAACCTAAGGACATCACACACGTCTATGACCAAGGCAGAATTCGAACCTGCGGCCGTAGCGATGTCTTGCTTTAATGCAACAGGTTACGTATCCCAAAATCTCTAACAGTTTGTTTAATACCTTACAGTTTCGTAACGTGTGAGATTAGGTTGATTTTCAATTACATTTTTCCATTGAAATGCAAGCTACCAAAGTAAGTGTTTCACTCGTTGTGTTTCTGGGGATACTGTAATCATGATGGAAAATTATGTACCTCAGTGTTTCGCATACCGTCTGCTGAATGTGCGGAAAGTACTATAACTGGCTTTGATATCCCTCCGCAGTAATCATACAACATTGACGTTAAAATCCTCCTCCTGCAGTCAAAAGCTACAGAAATGATTAATTCTAGATTTAACCTAATTAAATACCTGAAATATACACTGGCTGAAAGACGACGGGTGACATATCGGGTGATTACGCTATATAAAAACCAAGAGGGTTCTCACCTCCCCCTGACAGCCCGTGTAAGACAAGCTCGACAATCATTTCGTTACTTCGCTGCTCCTGCACTGAAAACAATTGACAAAACCGTTGAAAATAATTGACAACCCCTTGATAGTGTATTTTCTCCCGCTTCTGATCATGAATTGTGCCGCTAAATTCAATTGGCGTTCCATTCCCACATCGACGACCTACGCTACACAATTCTGATGTAAAGTGGGGCACTGAGGCGGAAAATTTAACTTTTGGACTCCAGGAGTGCCATTATTCACTTAAGTTATAGCTTTTATTATGCTTAAGGCTGCGTTATGCAGCTCAGCGACCTCTATTGGAATGACAGAGAGCTGCTACCGGAAGGTTCGAATTATCTCAGTGGTTCCACATGTGCCTTGCGATGCAAGGGCGTCATCAATTGTCAGACATTGGACTAGTACTTTCTAGGTTGTTGTTCTCCGTTTTCTTTTTCAACTGTTAGAAGAAATTCTTTAACAAAATCTGAAGAAAACCGTCACGTTTAAAATCTTCTCACAACCGAGACTCACTAAGTCGTGCTATTGGTTCCTAGATGAAGCTGCCTCACTACACAAATTTTTCTGAAGAGCTTCGGCTCAACCTTCAACGATAAGAATTTGAATTTTGTTCGTCACGTAGGACCAGTACATCAGGGGAGAAGTTTTGAAGTGAATATACACTGAAGCGCCAAAGAAACTGGTATAGATATGCGTGTTCAAATACAGAGATACGTAAACAGGCAGAATACGGCGCTGTGGTCGGCAACGCCTGTATAAGGCAACAAGTGTCTGGTGCAGTTGTTAGATCGGTTACTGCTGCTACAATGCAGGTTATCAAGGTTTAAGTGAGTTTCAACGTGGAACACAGCATCTCCGAAGTAGCGATAAAGTGGGGATTTTCCCGAACGACCATTTCACCAGTGAACCATGAACATCAGGAATCCGGTAAGACATCACATCTCCGACATCGCTGGGACCGGAAAAAGATCCAGCTATAACAGGACCAACGACGACCGAAGAGAATCGTTCAGGGTGACAGAAGTGCAAACCTTTCGCAAATTGCTGCAGATTTCAATGCTGAGCCATCAACAAGTGTCGGCGTGCGAACCATTCAACGAAACATCATCGATGTTGATGACTGCACGACACAAACCTTTACGCCTCTTCTGGGCCCGTCGACACTGACATTGGACTGTTGATGACTGGAAACAAGTTTCCTGGTCGGACGAGTCTCCTTCCAAGTTGTATCGAGTGGATGGACGTGTACAGATATGGAGAGAGCCTCATGAATCCATGGACCCTGCATGTCAGATGGAGAGTGTTGAAGCTGGTGGAGGCTGTGTAATGGGGTGGATCATATGCAGTTGTAGTGTCATGGGACACCTGAAACGTCTAGATACGACTCTGACAGGTGACAGGTACGTAAGCATCCTGCCCGGTCACATTCATCCATTCACGTCCATTGTGCATTCCGACGGACTTGGGCAATTCCAGCAGGACAATGCGACAACCCTCACTCCCAGAATTGCTACAGAATGCCTCCAGGAACACTCGTATAAGTTCAACTACTCCCGCTGGCCGCAAAATTCCGCAGACATGAACATTACTGAGCATATCTGGGATGTCTTGCAACGTGCTGTACAGAAGAGATCTCCACTCCCTCGTACCCTTACGGATTTATGGACAGCCTTGCAGGATTCATGGTGTCAGTTCCCTCCAGCACCACTTCAGACAATAGTCGAGTCCATGCCAGGTCTTCTTGAGGTGCTTCTGCATGCTCGCATGGGCCCCACACGATTTGAGGCTTGTGTACCAGTTTCTTCGGCTCTTCAGTATTGTTGCTCGCTGTTAAATGTGTGTAGCAGTTAGACACTGCGGTAGATGTTTGCTGACACCGGCGTTAACCACTCCCTTCTATTCTGGGTAGCTTCAAAATAGGTAATTAAGTTGGTTTCAGTCTAACGGAATACCTTAGGTCAGTCTTCATGAATCCACATGTGGACCTCAAAATGTGCAATGTGCCTGTGTTACTATAGGGAATGCAATGTTAGATATTCACACAGTTTATCGCATGTATTTACCGTAAGCCAGCTTTCACTGCAGTTAATGACTGCCTCTTGACGGAAAAATACGAATTGTTGACGAAAAAGTTGCTATAAGGTGTCACTTCTAAAATGAAAATAAACGGGATCTAAGGCATTACCAATAACATTAAACGACATAGTGAGTTATTCTGACTGGATCACAAAATACAAAATTGATTTTGAGTGATACTCATGTCTTGCATTGGCCAATTAGTGTAACGCAATACCCATCATATTATCACATATGAGAACGTGTAATTAAATGAATGACGAACACTAACTTCACTTAACGAAGGTTTGTTCAGCACTTGCACATACAGCCAGAACACATATAGTATATACAGGGTATTACAAAAAGGTACGGCCAAACTTTAGGAAACATTCCTCACACACAAATAAAGAAAAGATGTTATGCGGACACGTGTCCGGAAACGCTTAATTTCCATGTCAGAGCTCAGTTTAGTTTCGGCAGTATGTTCTTCCACCTACGCTCAATGGAGCACGTTATCATGATTTCACACGGGATACTCTACCTGTGCTGCTAGAACATGTGCCTTTACAAGTACGACACAACATGTGGTTCATACACGTTGGATCTCCTGCACATTTCAGTCGAAGTGTTCGTACGCTTCTCAACAACAGATTCCGTGACCGATGGATTGGTAGAGGCGGACCAATTCCATGGCCTCCACGCTCTACTGACCTCAACCCTCTTGACTTTCATTTATGGCGGCATTTGAAAGCTCTTGTCTACGCAACCCCGGTACCAAATGTAGAGACTCTTCGTGCTCGTATTGTGGACGGCTGTGATACAATACGCCATTCTCCAGGGCTGCATCAGCGCATCAGGGATTCCATGCGACGGAGGGTGGATGCATGTATCCTCGCTAAAGGAGGACATTTTGAACATTTCCTGTAACAAAGTGGTTGAAGTCACGCTGGTACGTTCTGTTTCTGTGTGTTTCCATTCCATGATTAATGTGATTTGAAGAGAAGTAATAAAATGAGCTCTAACATGGACAGTAAGCGTTTCCGGACACATGTCCACATAACATATTTTCTTTCTTTGTGTGTGAGGAATGTTTCCTGAAAGTTTGGCCGTACCTTTTGGTAACACCCTGTATACAGTTACAGGACATTCCAGTACAATGATTATTGACATTTGTGGATACTTCTGGAATGTACTTGAACCGCATACAGAAATTAAAGTTTTACAGTTCAGGTGATTTTTGAACTCCCGACCGTCTATGCAACAGTGTATCGTAACCTCTGCACCACAGTGACTCTGCTACTCACAAGGGAACCTCCCCATCGCACCCCCCTCAGATTTAGTTATAAGTTGGCACAGTGGATAGGCCTTGATAAACTGAACACAGATCAATTGAGAAAACAGGAAGAAGTTGTGTGGAACTGTGAAAAAATAAGCAAAATATACAAACTGAGTAATCCATGGGCGACATAGGCAACATCATGGACATCGTGAGCTCAGGAGCGCCGTGGTCCCGTGGTAGCGTGAGCAGCTGCAGAACGAGAGGTCCTTGGTTCAAGTATTCCCTCGAGTGAAAATTCTACTTGATTTATTTTTGTATAGTTATTATCTGTCCGTTCGTTCATTGATGTCTCTGTTCACTGTAATAAGTTTAGTGTCTGTGTTTTGCGACCGCATCGCAAAACCGTGCGATTAGTAGACGAAAGGACGTGCCTCTCCAATGGAAACAGAAAACATTTGATCGCAAGGTCATAGGGCAACCGATTCCTCCACAGGAAAACACATCTGATATATTCTATACGACACTGGTGACGGCATGTGCGTCACATGACAGGAATATGTTGTCGACCCACCTAACTTGTACACTTTGTGAATGGGTAAAAAGATTCTTCTACCTTGCCCGATTTAGGTTTTCTTGTGGATGTGATAATCACTCCCAAAAAAGTGATGAAAACATAAGAGTTTGTCACATAAACTGAAAATAAAAAATTAAACTTTTCGCTCGATGGAAGATTTGAACCAAGGACCTTTCGTTCCGCAGCTACTCACGTTACCACGAGACCACGGCGCTCCTGCTGCCCCAGTGTCCTTAATGTTGCCTATCTTCCCATGAACTACTCAGTTTGTATACTTTGCTTATTTTTTCACAGTTCCACACAACTTCTTCCTGTTTTCTCAATTGATCTGTGTTCAGTTTTTCAAGGCCTATCCACTGTGCGAACTTACAACTAAATCTGAGGGGGGTGCGATGGGGAGGTTCCCTTGTCAGCTTCTTCCGTGACAGTGCCCAGTCCTTAAGAGAACAGCGTGTCAGATTTATGTCGTCCCAGTCAGGGAACGAGTCATCGGTCCTACATACTCCGACTCCCGATGACTAATGTTCGCCCTGGCGGTAATTTTATTAGAACTTCCTCTGCCGCTACGCCTTCGTCACCTTTCCGCTTGTTGTCTGTCGCTGGAGCATCGAATTTATCCTGGGTTTCAGGATCCTTGTGTGGCTTCATTCGAAAGACGTGGACCGTATCTTTTATCTTTCGTCGTCTTGTGTCGGGGTCGAAATCTTCAACGTCATAAGCAACATCAGACAACTGTCTTACAACCTTTTGAGTTCCAAAGTGGCGCCTGAGGAGCTTCTCAGAGAGACCAACCTTCCGAACAGGAGTGATAATCCAGACGAGTTCATCAGGCTGGTAGACAACTGGGCGGTGGCTCGCCTCGTACCTTCGGCGATCTCTGTCACAAGATTCGATTGAAAAACTTTCCCCCGATCCGTAATTAACGACCTTGGGGCACCGTGTTTTAATACAATGTCTTCCACGATGAATTTGGCTACCTCGGATACTTCGGCTATTTTCACGGCTTTTGTAATGCCATAGCTCGTCAGATAACAAGTACAAACAATAATCCATCTATTGCCACTAGCAGACGCTGGAAATCGTCGGAGAAGGTCAATCCTAACACGCTGGAAAGGCGTTTCGGCTGGTGGAATTTGTATGAGTTGGCCAGGTGGTTTCTGAGAAACTGCCTTTCTCCTCTGGCACTCTCGATAGTGCGACACATAGTGATGGACACTCCTAAACAAACCTGGCCAAAAAAATGTCTTTCGGATACTATCATATGTCTTAATAAATCCTAAGTGTCCGGCCTCAGGTGTGTCATGGAATTTCTATAGAACATCTAAGCACATGTGTTTAGGTATTTACTGGTAGCCACTTTTTTCCAAACGGATCAAAGTATTACTTGCAAAGTATTCCATTAACTACCTTAAATTGTCCTTTCACATACTCTGACCGATTTAAGGCAAGCATAATTTGAGATATCTCAGCGTCCTTCTTCAACTCAGCAGAGAGATCCTGGAGTGCAGCGAGACAGTCACTATCTTCATCAGGGTTTCTTGAGAGACAGTCAGCATCTTGGTGTTTCCTTCCACTTTTGTACATTATGGTAATGTCATACTTTTGAAGACGTAGTGCCAACCTGGCGAGTCGTCCTGTTGGATCCTTAAGACCTGTCAACCAGCAAAGTGAATAATGGTCTGTAACAACTGTGAATGGCCTTCCATAGAGATACTGTAGAAATCTGCATATGGCCCAGATCACAACAAGACTTTCTCTTTCTGTAGTTGAGTAGTTTATTTCTGCTTTTGTAAGTGTCCTAGAAGCATAGGCTATAACCTTCTCTTTGCCCAGAACAGCACCGATCCCATACCTACTGGCATCTGTGTGTAGTTCTGTAGGTGCTCTCTCATCATAAAGACCAAGTACAGGGTCATTCGTCAGAGATTTTCGCAGCACATCGAAAGAATCTTGTTGAGCACCACTCCAGATAAATTGAGCATCAGCTTTTAACAACTCTTGGAGTGGCCTGGCTTTGACACAAAACTTTGATGAAACGACGGTAATAAGAACATAATATGAGGAAGCTTCTTACATCTCTCATACTTTTAGGAATAGGAAATTCCGTTGTAGATCTCATCTTTTCTGGGTCTTTCCACGACAGAGGCTGCCGAAGAGAAAAATCCTCCGCCGTCGATCACTCCAAAGTGATAGGAAAATTCTCGATATCCTCATGGAAGTCTCAGTAGACCTCGTCCGCATGTGGCGTTCAAAAGCAAAGAGTTTATAATGAAATCTTTTGAAGAAATATTATTCGACGGAACTGCTGTTACCGGTGCGTCAGAAAGTGAAATACATTGTACACTATGTGATCAAAAGAATCCGGACACCTGACTGAAAGTGACTTCCAAGTTCGTGGCCCCCTCCATCGGGAATGCTGGAATTAAATATGGTGTTGGCCTACCCTTAGCCTTGATGACAGCTTCCACTCTCGCAGGCATACGTTCAATCAGGTGCTGGAAGGTTTGTTGGGGAATGACAGCCCGTTCTTAGGGGAGTGCTGCACTGAGGAGAGGTATCGATGTCGGTCGGTGAGGCCTGACACGAAGTCGACGTTCCAGAACATCCCAAAGATGTTCTATACCATTCAGGTCAGGACTCTGTGCAGGACAGTGCATTACAGGCATGTTATTGTCGAGTAACCACTCCGCCACAGGCCGTGCATTATGAACAGGTGCTCGATCGTGTTGAAAGGTGCAATCACCACCCCCGATTTGCTCTTCAACAGTGGGAAGCTAGAAAGTGCTTAAAATATCAATGTAGGCCTGTGCTGTGACAGTGCCACGCAAAACAGCAAGGACTGCATGCCCCTCCATGAAAAACACGACCACAGCATAACACCACGGCCCCCTGTTTTTACAGTTGGCATTACACACGCTAGCAGATGTCCACCGGGCATTCGCCGTATCACAGCCTGCCATCGGATCTTCACATTGTGTACCGTGATTCGTAACTCCACATATCGTTTTTCCACTGTTCAATCGTCCAATGTTTACGCCCCTTACGTCATTTTGCATTTACCAGCGTGATGTGTGGCTTATGAGCAGCCGCTCAACCATGAAATCCAAGTTTTATCACCTCCCTCCTAACTGGCATAGTACTTGCAGTGAATCCTGATGCAGTTTGGAATTCCTGTGTGATGGTCTGAGTAGATGTCAGCCTATTACACATTACGACCCTCTTCTGCAGTCGACGGTCTCCGTCAGTCAACAGACGAGGTCGGCCTGTACACCTTTGTTCTGTACGCCTCCCTTCACGTTTCCACTTCATTATCACATCGCAAACAGTGGATCTATCTAGTGTACAGATTTATGACACAAGTGACACCCAAACACCTCACAACGTTCGAAGTCGGTGAGTTCAGCGGAGCGCCCTATTCTGCTCTCTCACGATGTCTAATGACTACTGATGTCATTGATATCCTAGTACCTGGCAGTAGGTGGCAGAAAAATACCCTTAATATGAAAAACGTAGGTTTTTGGGGGTGTCCGGATACCTTTGATCACACGGTGTAGCTGTGCTACCAATACAGTCAGGACACTACCATTCAGACGAAAGGCGCTATAAAAATGTAGAGAACGAGTGGCTTTGACCGTCGGAAGCTGTAGTTAGACGATGGTCTATTTACCTGTAAACCACAGGCGTAATTGTGACGTGATATATCAAACAGGAAAGAAGAGCTCCTACAGGAACTGTCTGTGTTGCCTGTTTGTGCAGCTACCTGGACTTAGAGAAATATAAAGGTTGCCGTGTTATTTTTACGATTTCACGATCGGAAATAGACTCTTCAGCGGCCGGACATGTTTTATGTCAAAGAGTCTATCTAGGGTATCAAGAAACAAGGTACCGCATCAGAACTCTTGAATGAACCTTTAAGTATGGAGAGCCTTCCTTTACATGACAAGATGAATTTTACAGTTCGTGGAAGAACGATGACTCTGATTCTTCTTCAGTTTCCCTTAAACTGAAATCAGTGTCATACAATACGTAAATCCACCTCTTAACCAAGCTGAACGTAAAAATCAGAACAGCAGAGACACTTCCTACGGACTACTTGCTATGAAGTTAAATAAGTCTTGATTTATTAGTATTAAATATTTATGTGTTGATATGAATTACTCGTAAAAGCATTCACATTTGTGGACGATTATTGGTGGCTGTGGTAACAACTGCCTGTATGAATTACGCGTATGTTAACCTGGAAGATTACTTGGTCACTAGAGTAGCATGTTGTCCGACACGGAACATATATGTGTTGTGGGTCTGTATGTCAGCTGACTGCGGCGAGGCAAGTGGCTACTCGGCAGAGGATGAATGGCTTTCTGTGTAATAGAGCAGTATGTAATTGGTGTTCCATTATGCTGTCAAGTTGGTGTCAGTTTGGTCGCACCATGTGTACAGGCACTACGTGGGCCGCACTCTCCCGTCCGTAATGCAATAATCTGCTCCGCATAAGCAACGACAGGGCAGCTCAAATTACACAGAAAGTACTCTTGCCTGTCTGGTAATTGTATTACCCGCGTCATCAATTTTGTTTCGCTTCATTAAAGGCCGACCGTTGTTTGAGGTAGCGAAAGGGGCGAGGGTCGCCAGCTTACCCTCTGCATGCAGTTTTTGCCTTTCTCTCCTTGAGCGCTCCCCTCGCAGCAGTGCGTGTTTGCTTCCCCCCAGTTCCGGTTTTCTCAACAACACGCTTTTCGTGGCAGAGGAGGAGCGTTACGTGTAAAGTGGGAGAACGCTGTTGCAATTTCCGTGGCTTCAATGCAGTTGTTCCTGAAGCCGTAATCGCGCCCCTGCTTTTCATTTCTGAAGTGCAGAAAACGAAGACGCGAAACGTAGCACCTAGCACTAGCGACCTACAGAAAACACATCCGTCTCATATTTACCTCCCGAACATTTCACTCCTTTTAAAAAGAGAGGAAATCTTCTTACTGTCTACTAGACACGTTTGGCTCTTTACAAGGCCGACAGTTTCTCATTTAGCTAGTGCAAAACAAATAACGTTCAAGTGTGCATCACAAACTTTGATTATGTAAGAATAGATCATTGGCACGTGAAAACAGTCAACGTATAACCGAAACATATCCATACGATTGTAGGAAGATGGAGAGTCCTATATTTTGATTTATTTTATTTCCTGACACAGTCACATTCTTATTTTTTGTGCTACTTCAACAATTCACATTGATCTGATGACCACTGGACACTGTTGGTATTGGAGATTCAAAACTACATATTTAATAGTGTCAGGAAATTTAAAAATATTACACCTGTGTTACACTACTAGCACTTTTTTATTTCACGTTTTACGTTATGAATATTGTTGTTATTATAGGCACTTGGAATAATTTTAAGAAATTAATCTTCCATGTCTGAAACTGAGTACATTGTAGCAAATTGCCGGCCGCGGTGGCCGAGTGGTTCTAGGCGCTACAGTCTGGAACCGTGCGACCGCTACGGTCGCAGGTTCGAATCCTGCCTCGGGCATGGATGTGTGTGATGTCCTTGGGTTAGTTAGGTTTAAGTAGTTCTAAGTTGTAGGGGACTGATGACCTTAGAAGTTAAATCCCATAGTGCTCAGAGCCATTTGAACCATATTTTTGTAGAAAATTCCTTATCATTTTCAGTGGAAGGGAAATTATTGTCAAGACACATTATTGCTCATCCATGCTAACACCATAAGTTGTTCTCTACATGAATTTACGTGAGGAGGGCTACGAAGGGTGAACTTCAAGAATAAATCGTAAGAATTCTTATCTGGCATACTCTGTAGATGTCCTGACGTCCCACTGGTTATCATCTCCATTGGCTGCAGATTCGTAGCTGACAAATACTGAAATAGAGGATGGCAATGAGGACCATAACTTTTATCTCGAATGATGAACTAAAACTCATATTTTTGTCAATGTAATGGGAAAATACATTTCACATTTCAAGATGTTGCCGATCGAGATACAATACATTCAACAACGTGTTACGAAGCTAGCTGGGATAATTTTAACTCCCCTCTTGTTTTGCCATCTACCTCCTTACATTCGTTTTTTTTTTTTACTTTTGACAATTTACCATTAACATACGTGAGAATAATCTGTATTTTCTTAAAAGAGAAAGGTTGACCCTCACTTCTAAGGGATTTAACACCAGATCTAATTTTGTGCTTAGTTTTATGTATATAATTGATTTTCTAATTTATTTTGAGTATTACTAGATAGTATCTTTCATTGGAGGGACAAAGCAGTGATTTTTTCGTAACTTAAATTCTATTGTTGACATATAAACAAGTATAAATCCTGCAATAATTGTAAACATTTGGAAGACGAAGTACTAGTAATCTTAAACGATCTATTTAGCTCTATTCAAAAACATGTTATCAAAACCAGCCCTTCATTAATTCCAAAGTAATTAACAGGTTTGTCAAAAGTATTGTTTGCGTAACTATATTTGTTAATTTCATGATTTAAACAAATGATTGGGCCTAAACCCCTGCAGTAGAAGAAACTGCTAAAAAGAACCAATGTTTCGATGTATTCAGTTAATTTACTGAGTTAAGTTTTAATTGTAATTTCTGTAAATTTAACTTCAAACAATGTGTAGTTTCAGTACCTATTATTGTGATGATATATATAGGCCCGATTTTTCGTCACGAAACAGTCAGTCAACGAGTTTCTGACGTGTAATCTGTGCTGGTTAGAAGAAAAACACTGCTTCAAATTAGATGTGGAATAAGTGTTAAACAGTTAGGCCGTGTTAAAAACAGTGACAGTGTCTGCTCCATACGTACCTGATTATTCTTCAAGAACTGTGAACTTTGTGGTTAGGTTTTACTGCTCGTAGACGATCGACAGGAAACTATTGTAGCAGCATGTGGAGGTTCGCTTGCAAACTACTAATGGGGCTTATGAAAAGTTTAAACAATAGTGCACTGGCCATATAACTGTGTTATATTGGGGGTTGTGCAAAATGGAGTGCACTGGCCATACGACTGTGTTATATTGGGGGTTGTGCAAAGTGAAAATTAATGTACTGCAAAACGTAACTGTGCATCTATCGGCTACATCATTTAAAGTAGTCAGTGTCAGAATCCACAAACTCCATTTTTCAGCCAGTGTAGCAACGCAGTACGTCGACACCGAGGGCAACAATCAACAAATGAAGAATTAAAAGCAGGTGGAACCGTCACAAACGGGAGGTCTACCGACAGCTCCGAGCGCCGTATCAAATTATATATTATTCACGTAGACTTTACTCATATTAAATCTTTCTGTCTGTCTCTCATCAATGTCCGAGGCATCTTTAATGCTAAAACGTACACTACAGCAGACTAGTTAAAGGCAAAATATGTTCCGCAACTCCTCTGACGTCGTAACCCAAGATAGTTCCATGTTCAAAAGTATCTGCATGACCTGAATTATTTATCAAAAATACGAAAGGATATTGACAATACAAATGTACGATACAGTATTTACGTGACTAAAATATTACTTTCGAAAAATACCAAAGCTTCACTTGAACTGCATGAATTTATGCAGTGCTGGATCTGAAATGGATATACGAATCAACTTATCAGTGTGTACCCCAGAGTCGCCATCCTGGCCATGTTCAGAGGAATCCGAATGAGCTGAATTGTCAAACAGCAGCGCCTTCTTCAAATGTAATTGGATAACCTGTACAACATATTAAAAATACATGAAAGTATTGACAACAGTGACGCAAGTTACAGTATTTCCAAGTCTAAAATGTCTGTATTAGTTACGAAAAATACGAAGCTTCACCAGCAACAAGTACAATGTTTGTGTCAAGTGTCACAATGTTACTTCCATGGCATAAATATCTGACAAAAATACATAATGATACTGGCAATACTGATATAATTTGCAGTATTTCCACATTTAAAATTTCTGTATTATTTATCAAAATACACGGCACACTACAGCTCTAACGTACAGGTCAAGATGCTCTGGACAATAAGCAAACTTAGATATTTTTACAATACTTGGTACAAAGCACAAAGGAGACCCAAATTAAACTTTTCCACATCCAAATATTCCGTATTTTTGTTCTATAACTGTAAAAAATACATGTTAGCTAAGAAAAATGTGTCATCTACTGGAAGAGCGCAATTACTGCGAAACCAAATGAGTAGCTATATTTGAACCAACAATGCTATTTTCGCATCTACATTGTCTGTATTTATCTTCTACGGAGCGAGGTGGCGCAGAGGTTAGCACATTGGACTCGCATTCGGGAGGACGGCTGTTCAATCGCGCGTCCGGCCTCCTGATTTAGGTTTTCAGTGATTTCCCTAAATCGCTCCAGGCAAATGCCGGGATGGTTTCTTTAAAAGGGCGCGGCCGACTTCCTTCCCCGTCCTTCCCTAATCAGATGAGACCGATGACCTTGCAGTTTGGTCTCTTTCCCCAAACAACCCAACCCAACCCTCTTCTATAACAGTACAAAATACTTGTGAATTTTAAAATGTTAAACAGGCATTGTAGCAATAGGTGACACTTCCTCTTAAGCCCAGATAAGGCTATGGTACTGGTGCTAGAAAGACCAATTTTCATCACATGACCTAACATCATTTCCTCACTAGAAACGTGTTAATGGTGGTACTGACTGGCTAACATAGATCTTCTGATTACTTTTGCTTCTGGACCTACATGAGGTTATGCTCGACTGGTGGACAAACATGAACCTTCAAGGCTGTAACATTTATTGATTGCAAACGTAGTACCAATGCTATCTAAAATAGATTACAAACCGTACTACCATAATCAGCTACTAAATAATAGACTTATCTATGGCATGTTTATCCACCAACGTCACAATTTCGAAGACTTTAGCACAACATACGGTACAAAAATTGCTGCGTTTTGGTGGCATGTGGTCACTCAAACTACATATTTTCGTAATATGCAATAAAAAATTCGAATTCCTCCAAATTCAATATATTATCTACACTGTTCGCTTGCTTATGTCACCGGCAATGGTGGACAGAGATCTGACCATGAAGGAAAATTCGACCTTCCCCCAAAATAACACAGCAAACAATACAAGGCTTGCTATTTGGCTCTGTTAATAACACTTACAAGTTAATGAACACATGGTGAGAACTGACTAAAGCAATCTCACAGTGGAAATTACATGGTACTTCTATGAAATTTGTTACAAGTCGTTACAGTGTAAAAAAAACTGCGACATGTCACTTTCATGGCGACGTAAGTAGGGGGAAAAGATTGTTCTGACGCACGTTGAGTTGTTGCCAGGTATCAACACAACCTACACTCTCGTCAGATCTCAGAAGAGCCTACATGATTACGTGAAGTGCCCCCTTTCCTTCTCGTCAGCTCTTTCCCCTCCCCCCCCCCCTTTCTAGGACAATTAGGTTAAGTACAGATGGGGAGAAATTCAAAAACTGAGGTAGGGTGTTTTCCTGTTGGCTAGGGTTACTAAGACAGTTTTCGTGTTTTCAAGATATCCCATCTACTATATTTAGCTCCAATTTATTACCTTCAGGGCTATAGTTTATGACCTAATTAGCTAGTCGCTATAACTTACGACACAAAATAATGACCAGATGGTCAACTGTGCATTCAGACTTATCTTAATGTCTGTACTTTATTTACATCACATTTATCTCCATGGCTACAAGTTATGACAAAAAATGGGCCATAGAGTGTTTTCCCTTTTTTTCTTAAGTCAACCTTACCCTTTTTGCTATAATTTATTACTGAGAAATGCGTGGCACAATCAATAAATCCCTACCTGGGATGAGTCCTACACCATACTGTAGCAGTAGAAGTGTAAAAACGACTGTAAATTTAGAAAAAAGTAGCAACATTTCTCCAGACATGTATGAACTGTATTAATTTAAAAAAATAAAGTCCATTTCACACAAGATATCACCAAATAACTTTGTGTATGTGGATAAACAACAAATTACACTGTAGTTGCAAGGTTCCATATTTAAACAGTTCCCCCTACCCCTCTAACATCACAGTTTTCACAAATTCACCCACAAAGCTATATGACCACTTGTTCTGTTGCCATCACTGGTGGGATCAGATAGCTACAATACATATTTATTATTTAACCGAACACTACAGCGTGGAGTGTCCCCACATGCCGCATCACACCATCCAGGTTACGTTGTGCTGGAAAGTCACAGCCTACGGCTCTAGAGAGAAAGAAATTAAGCTGAGTAGAGATTAACCTGATCAATACGACTCCGAAGAATAACGGCTGAGCCACTTCTAGCAGACCACATACCAAGTAGTAAAACGACTAAAAAGTTTTCACTGCTTGGTGGTAATAAAAGGAAGAAAAAAGGGAAAACGAAAAGTTTACTTCAGTACCTTTATTGTGTTGTCATACAGGATTAGCAGCCTCCTAACTACAAAATATGGCTGTAAGGTCACATTGCCAAGAAAAATCTTGTGCACACGCGTGGGGTGAAAGAGGTTCGTAAAATCAACTCAAGTGCTTACAATATCTTGCGTGATAATTATCCGAGCCATTATGTAGGATAACCTGTAAGTGCACTCAGAGTTAGGTATAAAGAGGTCTTGCTAAGCAGGGTAGGTAGGAACGTATATAACTCCAACTACACAGAGCATTTGTCCAATTCTAAAATCTCTCTGAAAAAACTGGAATAAACTGTAATTTTGCGTGAAGTTAGAATTTTTGGAGTAACTCGAAATGTTAAAACATTTAGCTCATAGAGATTGTTCTATCCTGCATGTGCAGATGCCGCTGAGTAATAAGAATTTCTTCGACGGCTTTAATCCCTTACTCAGGGCTGCTTAACGGTAGTTTACTGGTAGCTTTTGCTGCATCTAGGATGTAATTTCCTCAAGGACACTAACTTGTGCCCCTTATCTAGCACTGTACTGTATGTATTGCCTGAGTACAATCTAGCTGCCATACCGCAAGAAAGAAATCCTATATGCTTAACTATTTTAAAAGTCATGGTTTGTTTTACATCGTCAGAGGTTTCAATTAAAATATAAAATGTTTTTATCTATTATTTTTCATGTACATCAAGCAACAGTCTTTGTTCCCAAAGGGGAAAGTATTCCAGACTGTGCCTTTAATTGTTCTAACGACGATATGTTTATGTAGAAGTTTTGTTATAAATTTTAAGATAATAGTTTTAAACAATTTTATTAAAATCATTTAATATGTAAAATATTTTTTGTACTAGATTGCACTGCTTAAGGTAGGCTTGCAACGTATGTTAATGAAGTAATATTTTTATTTGTTGATTATTAAACATAAGGTATTTAGAATGATTATTCGCACCTAATCAAAAGCAAATTTTATTTGTCAAATAATGTCATGTAAGCCACTCAGCATGCGTATTTGCTTTTTGCTTGTGCTTTACACACGTAGTGCACTACATACGGATGTCATTTAAATTTAAGCGCCTAGTATGTTAGTCAGTTGGCAAAATTTTGTCCGTGAAGTTCACACTGATGTTGGCTGATGACCATGACTTGATATTTCATTATTTTGAGGTGAATTTTTACTTAATAAGAATCAAAAGGCTTTATCCTAATATCCCTTTTCAATACAATATGCTACAAGTAACCAAAGCTGGCGCAAGCCTAACTGCCGACCCATACGTGCTGCAAAATTATCGCCCCTCTACTCTAAAAAGGATAGTGTAATGTTAAAATCCATCCATTTTTTGTAGAAAATTGCCTTGCAAAGTTAGTCATATGATTTAAATAAATCCAGCTCTTAAAAATAATAAACGGTTACTGTAAATGAACATTTTTTACAGTTGTGTACCGATAAATATTTTCTGCGGGAAACAGATGTAATTACAGCACAATTTAAAACTCACATGTTAATTTGCTTTGAAAAATATTCTTCACAATAACAATTTATTTTGCTTTGAACAAAAAAAAAACACTGTAAAGAGCTAAGGAACTGAACATTTGACAAAATACTAGACAAATAAAACCTTCCTGGCTTTCGCTTCAGCTCTTTCACTCCATCAGCGTAATTTGAGTCCCCTGCAAGCTCGTGCTCAATAGATACTGTTGGGAGTTCACTTAATCGAGTTTAGCTCATCGTTGATCTGAGATATCTTTTTGTCAATTTTAGCTTTTAGAAACTTCTCTCTCTGCTAGTAACTGTCACCGTGAGTCTTGGGAAAATTCCTGAAGCAATGTAGTTCCTATAAATTTCAAAGTCTCCGTTGGATCTGTTCCGGGTTTCACCAACGCATAAAACACTTGAAGTTCTTTGCTCAACCCCAGTGCATCAACGTCGCTTCACTCGTTGTTTTGCAAAAACGCTGCGAGGTTTGTACACTTTTCGTCCAAGCTATCAGGAGGAGTATTATTCAGCTTGCCGATGTACAGAAAATGAAAATGATCGCAGTGAGACTTCAACTGAGTGAAGCTCTCGTCCAAATATATGGTGACTACGTCTAATATATAAGATTCAATATTGTAAAGTTTCGTTGGGTCCTTTATTGTCTCATTTCTTCCTTCAGAGGTAAAGTGTCTTGCTTTTTGTTTTGTTGTCGGGATACGCTTACCGCGCTAACGTTAGATCTTCTAGCTCTAATTCTGTGATCTGCGGTTCTCAAAATATGCTTTCGTATATTCTAGCGTTAGGTTAGCTTAGTTGTGTCATGTTCCGTAGATCGTTTTCCCCATTATTTTGTCGATATGATGTGGTAAAATTCAGTTTACAAGATATATACGGTCTCAGGAACATTTACGTCTTTGCTTTGGAGGAACAGACTGACTACACTGGATTGAAGCAGTACGCCGTACCAGATTACCAGAGAAGTAAGAAGTGAGTAATTTTTTATTTGATTCGCAAGTATCAAGGCTTCGTGAGCTCTCATACCTTCGAATTCTTCTGATATGTGAACAAGTGCGTCATAAGCTCCTCAGATTTGAAACCTCAGGGGAGTAAGTGCATAGATGCGGCTTTCCCACCTAGTACCCTTCAGCCGTTTAGCTTCACGGTATGCAGATACTGCTTAAAGACATTCTAACGACGAACAGAGGACGAGAAGAAATCTTAAAAGCTCTTCACTATCGAGATCTGGAAAATGCATATTGGGACGATGTAGCAGTATTGTTTACAAGGTTCAATGAGTGACTGCTACATAGTACATAGAATGCTCTCCTGTTCAAACCTAAAATTCTTTTCAGGAGACCAGAATGCTTTCCTTTCATGTTCACCCCATTGTTGTACCCTTGACCTCTCATATAACAAAACGGGATTTTTTTATCTTCCTAGAACTGAAGTACAGCCTGCATCAAAATGGAGTTTGAAGACTCAGACATTGGAAGAAATCCCAGAAAATGCTAGCGAGTTCGGACATCGTATACCCCTTCGAGTCGTGTCTCCTGGACGAAGCATACCACAACTGTCGACTGCTCAACTTTTAAAATATCTGTGGTGCATTCCAGAACGATACTGTAATACTTTCATCATTAATAAAATAGATGAATCAGTAAGATGAATTGCTCTGCACAAGTGTACCAACACCACAGCGTCGAACTTTCCAAATAATTCAATGTGTTGCAAGAAGTTTTCGTTGTCACAGCGAAAGTGTTTATATGTACGTCCTCTCAAAGGCAGATATTGCTGAACCAGGAAATTTTTTATCGCTAGTAAACGCTGAAGATCATTTTTCCAATGTTTACTATCAATATTCAGTATCCTTTGAAGATGGGCGTGACATTTCGTAGATTTTTCAGTTCTTCATGAAACACGATCCGTTTTTTGTAAGAATTCAAATGCTCGGTAGACTTCCCATGCCTTTCTAGATAAAAAGCAAGCTGCTGCCAGTCGCTTGCACCGTTCTCTGTAAGTATTTTTTACTGGATTACAATTCCGTAAACACGTGCATTAATAAATCACACCAGACTATTATAGAACTTCGTACCGTGAATTGTTAATGACGTAACAGATCAAAATTTATACAACGTGAAAGATGAAGGGCAGTCAACAAAATTAGTATCTTGTTGATATAACGACCTAAATCTGAAATTTCGCTCGAACAACTTTTTCTCGGAAAAAACACACGCATACGAGTAAGGATACATGTTTTTCAGTGAAACACTTTAGAAGAAATATTAGCCCTTTTACAAGTTATATTCTTGGTTGACTGGAAATAGCCGGTCGGGGTGGTCGAGCGGTTCTAGGCGCTACAGCCTGGAACCGCGCGACCGCTACGGTCGCAGGTTCGAATCCTGCCTCGGGCATGGATGTGTGTGATGTCCTTAGGTTCGTTAGGTTTAAGTAGTACTAAGTTCTAGGGGACTGATGACCTCAGAAGTTAAGTCCCATAGTGCTCAGAGCCATTTGAACCATTTGATTGGAAATAAACAAATCTAGAGACAATTTTACTGTTGGAAAGGTATTGAGGGTAATACTACAGGAATGGCTGGATCATTCAGCAATGTTCACAGCGCACGTATTTATCATACTGTATATAAATAAAAATCAGTTGTCGCATGTGTGAAAGATCATCACCGGAGAACGGCTTGACGGAACTGGTTGATATTTTTTTTTATATTGTGTTCATTAGTGTCTGGGCAAGGTTTCTATGAACGAAAACTTTTGGAAAATCCACCAGAAAAGTCGGAAATTAAAGTCAGTTGTGGAAGATCATTACCTGAAAACGGTTTGACCTATATGGTTGATTATTTTTTTGTTGTGTTCGTAGTTGTGGATGGTAATGATATTTTTGATATAAAAAAGCTATTTTAAAAAATTTGCGTTCAGTTTCACAGTTCTACTGTCACACATTTTCATAACAAAAAAATCTGATTCGAGAGTGATACATATAATATAAAAGTGCATACGTAATACTTAAAGGGGAACGGTTGTTACCGAAATCTCGAAAAGTTCTTGGCAGGTTTAATACAAATTTTTACCCGACACTCTGATGAACGTTCGGGCGGACACATTCTACATACCTTCGTAATGTATATAATACACTAATATATGTAATATATAAAGAAGAAGCATAGTTCCACAAATCTTGGGAAGTTCTTGACCGATTTACTTCAAATTTTTGCACGATACTCTAACAATCAGACGGAACTGTCCACAGAGAATGAGAGAGAGGTAGGGAGGGGGGGGAGGGTAGGAGGAGATGGACAGAGAGAGGGGGGAACGAGGTTATGCAGAGAGAATTGGAGGAAGACGAGATGTACGGAGAGAGAGGGGAATGAGAAGATGATGAGAGAGTGGGGAGGAAAGGAAGGTAGGATATATATGCAGTTCCAATACATACTGCGAAACGTTGTTGGGTTCGCTAGTAATATCCATAAATATACGAAATTACGTGTTTCTCAACTGAATACCCTAGAAGGAATAACAGCTTGAAGTTATCACTCCAACAGGCTGTTGATTGACTTCAGATGAAATAAAATTTGATTTCTGTAAAGCAGAGTATGTAATATGATTATGTTAAAATCAACTTAAAACCCTCTCTCTAGCTGTAATTTTGTCTGCCCTGTGAAACGTAGCGTTTCCCTACCTGTTTCTATGAACTTTTTTAAACTTTTAAACTTTTCATACAACAGCTTTACAAGCGATACAGGAAAGTGCAGTCCGCTGAGAGGACTTCCTTCATGCTTAATTTTTATTCTAGCTATTGGGACGATGCGTGCTTACTTATCGCCCTGCCAACTTTTGAAGTACTGCATCATAAGAAAACAAATTTTCCTTTCTGCATCCTTGACGGAGAAAAAGTCTAACTTACGAGCAACGTGCATGCGCAACAGTAATTGTGCCGTACCTGAGATACACATGCCTATTACATCAATGTAAATTACAATATCCCAAGTTACAACAAATCAATCATGCGTTTGACATCTTGCGCCCTTCGCCAACTGAATTTTTTCAAGGATAATCACATTTTCCGTTTGACCACAACATTTCACCGGACTATCTTGCTCGGATATCTGCAGCATTGCGCGAGACAATCCGCCCGTGTCGTGGAGATGACATATCGTAGCGCTGCATGGGCGAGAATAGAAACATTTAGGCTCCACGGAACCTCATGCCATTTAGTATGCTGTTTGGCTAGATTTATCGTGACACAGAGGGCGCAGTGGTCGGAGAAATTAGCCGGAATGGCATCGGCGTTGGCAAATGTTCCCAGTGATGTACAAACGGTCTAGACGGCAACATGCGGTGGAGGTCAGGAACATGTACTTTACTAGGGTAGGAAATTTTTGTTCCCACGCATCCTTCAGTTGCAGGTGACGCACCAGATCATGTAGTTCCCTAGAGTAATTAAAGTTTGGCGATTGATCTTTCCTGAGGATCACACAGTTAAAATCACCACTAATTATCAGCTGCGTTGGGTTGCGGCGTAACAAGTAGATGATGTCTTGTTTAAAGAAGTTAGCTCTTTATGATTTTAGAGTCGTTCCAGATGGAGCATAGATATTGACGAGGGTGACGTCAAAAATTTGGCAAGCTATGCCTCTATCGGAGTCCAACATTTCGATATTGCTCACTGGGATTCCGTCTCGTGATAGATGGCCGTACCTGTACCCTCGTCCTCCGCGGTCTTTACGATTGTTGCAAATCCTGATACATGAAAACTTAAGATAGTCACTTCCGGTAACATAACTATATCAGCTTCGGACTCATAGATGAACAGTCGGAGCATTGCTAATTTTAAATCTGTCCTAACTCTATTAATGTTCAGGGACAAAAAACTTATAAGCTTGACTCATAATCTTCAGAGACCTGTGGGTGTTGGGAAGCGTTGGAAGCCCAGTCCATTTCACCGTCGGACTTCGACACTACATCCGCAGGCTTTGTACCAGTTTTTGCGCTGACTTTACTTTTCGACCTACCTACAGCCACGGAGTCATTTGGTTTAACTTTATTTTGCCGTCGTACAGTTGTCCGAAGTGCCATAGAAGACGGCGGAGTTGACGATTCAGGGCTGTAAGCAGTATGTGAAAGTCCTTGCTTCAAAAAATGGTTCAAATGGCTCTGAGCACTATGGGACTTAACTTCTGTGGTCATCAGTCCCCTGGAACTTAGAACTACTTAAACCTAACTAACCTAAGGACATCACACACATCCATGCCCGAGGCAGGATTCGAACCGGCGACCGTAGCAGTCGCGCGGTTCCGGACTCAGCGCCTTAACCGCGAAACCACCGCGGCCGGCAAAGTCCTTGTTTCGAAATGGGTGACGGCTAGTCCGAAGACGCGTCTGCAGTAGGCTCAATATGTTTGTTTGGAACCCCACTGGCTGTTTGTACACAGCTTTCCGGTTCCTCGCGTTGTTTGGAAGCAGTTCTGAGGTGGCGCGTGTTTATGTTATGCTCTACATTGCGTGCATCATCCTCTGTGTTTACGGTTAGCAGTTGACTGACTTCCGCCTCTTGTATGTTGACCACCTGTGGCGAGTCGAGAAGCGGCATCGCAACACATTGCTGTAAACACTCGACTGCACTCGTATTTCTGCGTCGCGAGTTTCAATGTGAATTTGGCGGTGCGTAACTGAGCGTGTCCTCTGTGGAGGCCCGTGACTCCGCGTCATCGGTTTGATTTTTTACGACATGGTCACCGGAGCCACCACCGTCACTAGTACGACGTCGGTTGTTACCGACGGATAATGCAACGCTGACGGCTAAGGGGTGACTGGCCACGGTTTTCTGAGGTAAGGGTGGGAAGGTGCCTTCATCGAGATCGTTGTCCTCTGACGCAGACGCACTAGGCTGGGAGTCAATCGCAGAAAGCGTCTGATTTTGAGTTAGGACATCATCCAATGTTAATCTCTGTCGTTGTTGTAGATTGTTTCGAAGTACGAAAACGCACCGTGGGAAATCACCGTAAATGGCCACTCGTGTTACAGATAAAACAAGTGCCTACTTGTCCATAGTAAATGACATGAGCCTTATAACCACAAACCATTATATAGGATGGGATATTGACTTTAACGGCCATGTCAACTAAGGAAATCCCACTATAACACTGGAGTTTGTGACGACTCGACCATTTCACGTTTCTAATCTTTAGGATTCCACCGTATTTGGCAAGGACATCTCTAAGAAAACAATTCTCAACCTCAGGTGGCAAATTGAACACTCGAACTTGTTTATGTTCGATGTCAGCTTTAGTAATTGAAACCGTAGGCACCGACTGATCACGATGTCGGAACACTGCTTTCCCACCAGTATTCACCAAAATTTTCTCCAGTTGTATCTGATCTAAAAATTTCACAAAGAAACAGTATTCCGCCATGTCATAATATGCTGTGTGGACCTGGTCGGACGTGATGCCAATAATATCTACTATCCATTCATGGATTTCTAGAGAACTTGGTTGCACATTCCTGGAAGATTTCTCAAATGGAAAACACAGGGTAATCTTACGGGATACACTGGGAGCCACAAGTGCACTATATGAGCGGCCGAGACCGCTGTGAGTTAATGAATAAGCGTGTGTACGACGGTAGTGAAGAAGCACTGAGAATTTCATAGGTCACAATCCAGGAATGTCTATAAATGCGGCTTGTGGCGCTACGACTAAGCGGAAATACCGGCACGTTCGGTCGCTGTCGTGCCCCAAGCGGAACGGCGTACTACTCAGCGTCTTCTACTACAATATTACTAAAGTGGGAATAGTAAACAATTCTGCCGTATCGGCCTAGGCAACGAATTATACAGTATAATTTTTTATGTTATGGAGGGTTTGTGTGGTCTCTGAATAAGATATTCTCCATACTATACATACCGCTGAATCGTCGTGTTGTTACTGTGTTGGCTCCTTCTTATATACTTTAACTGGATTCATAGGGTGTGCTATTCTCACATCTCGAAGCACGAGTGAACAAATCACAAGAATCAGTTTAGTATGGTCCTAAATGTAGAACCAATCGTACTCTGTAGGGAATGAAATGGTGTTTCTTAACCCTGTGGGAGACCATCATCATCAACAAATGGTGGTATTGGGCAGGCTTTTGTCTGAAAATTTTGCGTTTTGACACTAAAATCATGGTTCTTTAATGAGATCCAGTATTTTCGGAGGAACTGTGAGAAGCACAATGTAATCACCTTATCTGTTGACGTGTCTATGTACTATCCGTCTCAGTTCTGAATGTTTGTGTTATGCTTCACTTGAACCAAAAACCCACTTCTGTTTGGTGTATATGTACTTATACAGTATATTAACTAATACAGGAAAAAGACCATGCCATTACGGATGGGAAAGTAGAGTCCCAGACTACTTTAAACACACTGTGTGGAAAAATTTGGATACAGAAGAAAAAATACAAGATATCTTTGATTTTATCCATACTGGATGAGAGGTCGTGGTTGTAAATGTCAATGTTAAAAAATATATCGGCTCAACCACTTGTTTATAGTGTAAAACACTAAGACTGGCGCGTTTCGGAAGTCAAGCTTCCATCATCAGAATAATAAAAAGTAAAAGAACGTGTTAAAACTCGCTAAAATGGAACATGCACCAGGCACAATAAAATTGATACTAAAATTAAAACATCGTGGCTACTTCCCTTGTTGCAGCCGTTTCTTCGAAGGTGCATCTCCACATAGTCGTCAAAATATAAGAAACTCTAAAATGGTGTCGCCTATGGTGTTCGACATCTAACCACATGGCTCTCTCCTCTATCGTCGTAAACCGCCCGTGTGTCTTCGTTGATACCACACACCACGTAGCCAAACACGACACTGAAACGCGAGTGAGATCACGCGCAAGTAAACAAGGAAGTTACAGAGATGTCTATACACACAGATAACGTATACATGTTCCAAGGACCTCATGAAATGATGGTATCCTGACAATTGCTAAAAATGTAGTTGCTAAAAGAAACCAGTGAAATGTTTGAAAAACACCTGAACAAAATTATAATGCAAAGCTGTAAAATGAAAAACAACAGAACAGTGAAAAATACAAATGAATTCATGACAGAAATAAAGGACTTACACAAAAGTGGCTCTGAGCACTATGCGACTTAAAATCGAAAGACTTGAAGCAGCCGAACGGTCTACCCGAAGAGGGGCCCTAGTCACACGACATTGATTCGTTTTTACTTAGATGAACATCGTGAAACAACTAGCCAGAGTAAACGGATATCACCAAAACGTTGTCAATAAATTAATACGACAGAAACAGCGCGCGAATGCAAGGAAGAATACCGCAAATAATATTACGAGAGTCACAATACCATACTTCGGTGATATTTCGCAAAAAGTGGCTAACATTTTCAAACCTTTTAAAGTTGATACCGCTTTTCAGACCAATAATACACTGCGATTTAAACTAAGAAATAATTTACAGCAGGAAAGTGATAAATATGAGAGAACTGGGGTCTATAAAATTCAGTGTAACACGTGGAAGGCAAGCTATGTAGGCCAAACTGGTAGGTCCTTTAAAGTACGTTACAAACAACTTAGCGAAGCTTTCCGGCTTAATAATTTCGAAAAGTCAGCTGTAGCCACGCAAATTTGGGAAACGGGACACCCCATGTTGGGAATAGATCAGGATCTCGTTATTTTGCATAGACAGGACAAAGGTAAAAAGCTGCATCTACTAGAACAGCTGGAAATTAAGATACACAGCGTGGACAATCAGAACACACTGAATGAACAGCTAACTGGTGATACAAACAACTTTTTCAAACATTTCACTGGTTTCTTTTAGTAACCACATTTTTAGCAATTGGCAGGATACCATCATTTCATGAGGTCCTTGGAACATGTATACATTATCTGTTTGTATAGACATCTCTGTGACTTCCTTGTTTACTTGCGCGTGAGCTCACTCGCGTTTCAGTGTCGTGTTTGGCTACGTGGTGTGTGGTATCAACGGAGACGCACAGGCGGTTTACGACGATAGAGGAGAGAGCCACGTGGTTAGATGTTGAACACCATAGGCGACACCATTTTAGAGTTGTGGTGTCACCGCCAGACACCACACTTGCTAGGTGGTAGCCTTTAAATCGGCCGCGGTCCGTTAATATACGTCGGACCCGCGTGTCGCCACTGTCAGTGATTGCAGACCGAGCGCCGCCACACGGCAGGTCTAGAGAGACTTCCTAGCACTCGCCCCAGTTGTACAGCCGACTTTGCTAGCGATGGTTCACTGACAAATTACGCTCTCATTTGCCGAGACGATAGTTAGCATAGCCTTCAGCTACGTCATTTGCTACGACCTAGCAAGGCGCCATTATCATTTGCTATTTATCTTGTGATGCATGTATCGTCAGACCGATGTTCACCAATTATGGATTAAAGTTAAATATTCCAGAAGCTACGTACCTTTTTTGCTAGTCTCTATTCCTTTAACTGTTCCAGACCTCACGCCAGCCTGCGTGAGCTTAAACGCGTGCCTTTCGGCTTCCTCAGAGTGGCTTGGTTGTCTTCCCAAGTCACAACAAGAGTTTCTTATATTTTGACGACTATGTGGAGATGCACCTTCGAAGAAACGGATGCAATAAGGGAAGTAGCCACGATGTTTTAATTTTATTATCAATTTTATTGTGCCTGGCGCATGTTCCATTTTAGCGAGTTTTAACAGGTTCTTTTACTTTTTATTGTTCTGATGATGGAAGCTTGACTTCCGAAACGCGTCAATCTTAGTGTTTTACACTATAAACAAGTGGTTGAGCGGATATATTTTTTAACATTGACAAGATATCTTTATTTACTGTAAATGTCAGCGGAGAATGAGCATAGAATTTCCTCGCTAATTACGTGAACATAGGCATGTTCCTCGACGTAATGCACAAGTATGGTTACAGATCTCTGACTGTATGTAAAAAAAAAAATTAATCCGACATTCGCACTTCGGCTGAAACTTAATTGTTTGGCAGCAGTAAGGATTCCATATAGCTCACATATTGACACTACTGACCTACCTTATACTGCGACAGTCTTGTTACTGACATTGGCAACATAAATTACACCAAGAGATGGTACGTTACTTAGAAGGCAGAATTTAATTGTAATGACGCTCATTACAGATTCGTTTTCTGGCAATATTATGGTATTCTAAATCTGTCATAAAGTTTACTGGCAGGAGCAAATAAAGAAGAAACGTCCTGTAGTGTTAAAGAAGGGAATTTGAGGAACATTTTACAATTATTTATGTGGTGGATTCTAGAAGCGCAGCTCTGAGAGACGTGGGTTCCAGGCGAAACTACAGTTTCTCTTACATGGGAATAACAATGTTGTACCAGGAGGAATACAGGAAAAGTTAGAAAGGAAGTACTGGAAACCGTTTTCATGATAAGCAAAAATTCTGTAGCTTTAACATATAAAATGGAATTGGCCGACATTAAAATGGATCTTCTGATGGAGAAAATACCCGAAATATTGGAGCTTTGTGTACATTGCCTTATGTGTGCGGATATAACACACGACTTCGCTGGGTTTATTAACAAAATCGAGATGCGTGCCTACCTAATATCAAACCACAACTTCTGTGGACAAAATGGTAATTTATTGTAAACAATGATATGACCATTTAACGTAAACGAGCTCTAATTATAGAATAAAGATATATAGGGTCCTGGGTTGAGACACCTACTTTTGCCGGGATGAGACAGCATGAACTGCTGTGGAGCGGGCTGATCGGCGTAATGGGCACAGACGATACAAAATCATCGGATAAGAAATTATTACTTTAAAGTTTCCAGTAACGCGTACTTCTCTGTGGAGGCGCCGAGTCCAACGGCAGTGCATTGCATGGCCTTGGAACGTGCTGACGCGATCGCAACAACCTTCGGAGGACGCCGCCCCCGCTGCGTTCAGTCACTAACATATGGCGTTTAGTGGGTGGCAGGTGTTGTTGGTGCCCGGAATAGTGACTGTGCGTTACCAGTACACTCTCGTGGCATCGAAAGGGGTGTGCTTGGGTAATCTCTCAACAGCTCTGCATGGTAAGGAGATTGACAACAGCATAGACCTTCCACCAAGGAAGACTGGGATGGTCGAAGGGTGCTTACAGGTTTATCTTATTAAATGAAACAACAAGTTTACTGTTACCAGTCACCGTTTTATTTTTTCATGACGCCTTTCGAAGGTTTAAACCTCCATCATTGGGTGGATTTGCATTAGTTAGTATTACATAAGTGTGTATGTTGTGTTACGACATTTGGAGGAACTTGTGGCACTGCCTAGTGGAGAAACAAGACACTATTTCAGAATATGCTTTTGGATAACTTTTGACAAAAAATTAAACCGATATTTAATGGTAAACTTTAATAAGTAAACTAGATTACCTCCAGTGGTCACAGGTTCCTTTTTCTTGTCGTAACACTTCACATGTATACTGCCACATTTGTAAACAAATATGGCGTCTGGAATCAGCTGGGTGCAAGGTTCGTACAGCAGAAGAGAAGACATAATCACAAAGTGCAAAGAATATACAGCTGGGTGCAAGGTTCGTACAGCAGAAGAGAAGACATAATCGCAAAGTGCAAAGAATATACATTGTAACAACATTATTACAGAATAATCGTTTAAACCATTTGGATGTGTTTGTTTTGAGGTGTCAAATATATGTGTGTGTACTTCAGGTGGTATATAAATCCAATTTTGAAAGGTTGAAACAGCTAAACATTCGTACTCGTTTATGCAATCAGGTGAAATGTTAAAATGGCTTAAACTTCATACTTGCTAATAACAATTAGGTAAAATGTTACAGGCTTGAATTACAATGATCATATTGGCTACAGCAGTAAAATCATACATAGATGACACTCTTTGAAGAAAGAGAGAGAGAGAGAGAGAGAGAGAGAGGAAGGAGTGATTATATGAGAGCAAACATTTACATGGCAAGGAATCGTAAGATTACATGTTGCATATATTAGCTGCCTAAAGGTTGGGGTAATACACTGGTTAATGTTATAAAATATGCAGATAGATATACATTTGTGCCAGTAGTTGATGTACATACAGTTTTAAGCTGACATGGGGTACAAGCTGTTGGTGTGATGAATTATCTGTGAATGAGGTCAATCTCTTGTACTCTTGGCGGCTGTCAATATTTATGGTAAATATTAGGATATGTGCACGTGTGTGTGTGCGTGTGTGTGTGTGTGTGTGTGTGTGTGTGTGTGTGTGTGTGTGTGTGTGTGTCTGTGTGTATTTTAATAGTGTAGGCAGTTGCTGAAAACAGAGATGATACTATTGTAAATATTGTCATTTTTGTCATTTAAGATGGATTCTGGTTGTTTCATTTGGTGTTTGTATATTTGGAGTGTTTCAAGGATGTCTAGTTTTCTGCCTTTAGGTTGGATGTGTAGGATGCTAATACTTGTGTTGTTAACATGGTGTTTTGTTTCATGTAGGTGGGTAGCTATTGCTAATGTGTGGTATTTTTCGTTTTTTAGTGCTGCCATGTGCTCCTTGAACCTAATCTCAAATTATCTGCCTGTCTGGCCTATGTAGAAGCAGTCACAGTCCAAACATTCAATTCAAAGAGTGTCATCTATGTATGATTTTACTGCTGTAGCCAATATGATCATTGTAATTCAAGCCTGTACATTTTACCTAATTGTTATTAGCAAGTATGAAGTTTAAGCCATTTTAACATTTCACCTGATTGCATAAACGAGTACGAATGTTTAGCTGTTTCAACCTTTCAAAATTGGATTTGTATACCACCTGAAGTACACACACACATATATTTGACACCTCAAAACAAACACCTCCAAATGGTTTAAACGATTATTCTGTAATAATGTTGTTACAATGTATATTCTTTGAATTTTGCGATTATGTCTTCTCTTCTGCTGTACGAAACTTGCACCCAGCTGATTCCAGACGCCATATTTGTTTACAAATGTGGCAGTATACATGTGAAGTGTTACGACAAGAAAAAGGAACCTGTGACCACTGGAGGTACTCTAGTTTACTTATTAAAGTTTACCATTAAATATCGGTTTAATTTTTTGTCAAAAGTTATCCAAAACCATATTCTGAAATAGTGTCTTGTTTCTCCACTAGGCAGTGCCACAAGTTCCTCCAAATGTCGTAACACAACATACACACATATGTAATACTAACTAATGTAAATCCACACAATGATGGAGGTTTAAATCTTCGAAACGCGTCGTGGAAAAATTAAAACGGTGACTGGTAACATTAAACTTGTTGTTTCATTTAATGTCAGTAACAGTCACGGTCAAGCCTAACCTAAAAATGTTCGCATTTAAAGGTTTATCTTATTTTATTTGCTATTTTCTTTCATTCTGTTATCTCTATATAAAAAGAGACCGAACGTTGGACATGAGTTGGCATGAGTATAGCGCAAAATATTTTAACATAGTTTCAAATGTGTTAGTAATAACTAAGCATTACGCTATTTAAGAGGCAAAAGTTTACTTAGGAGAGCTACACAAAGAAAAATAATTTAAAAAAAAGAAAAAATTCGACATACTACCATTTGACTATCTGGCGCACAGATATCCACTCATCCGGTATCTAGAAGGCATCGTCTACTAGTCCATTAGACTATTCTTAACTACACTACTATAGAAAATTTCACTGTACTACACAACACTACACTACACTACTGTACCCACTGTATCCACTGTACTGGATTTCTCATTTCTCTGGACGGTTAGGCGCCGGCGCGCTGAGATGTAACTCAGGATTTACAACAGCGGCTGCGCTCCTGTTCCACCCAAGGCACGGAGACTGGGAGATGGCTATTAGGGTCTCAGGAAATCCTTCCTGGTCCTCACCGAGGCTTATCTTATCACTAGTTCCAGGGGTTTGTGGCAGCCTGAAGCCCTGCAGTGGCGCGTCTCGTTACCATGATGTACAATCTCTTCTTGGTTGTCCCTCAGCCATGTAGGCTTGCATTTCATAGGCCGATATTTTAGCTCTCAGAGAGTTAATCTTATGCCACAGTTCCTCATTCATTGCTATATTATAGGCTGATGCATTTCCAAATGCGTTCCTGTCGTCGTCTGTAAATGTCATCTAATGGCACATTCCCAGACGATGTGATGCTGGCTGCCGACTGATCCACATTCAACAATGTTTGTGAAGCTCTGTTGTATTCTTAGTAAGTCTGTACCTTATCATATTCGCGATTTTTGAGCCAATATTGTGCACCTCTTTTATCTTACTGCGAGATCTAGAGTTACCAACACTAATATCACCAGCAGCGTCTCAGTCGATGTTGTTCTATAGATACGCACCTGTCAGGCGCAGGAGTACACTTTTCTGTGCTCGCTGTAGAACCTGTGCTATATTTATCTTTCTGCCTCTGTGAGTCCAAACGCTCGACCTGTAGCCCACAATAGCAGATAAGATTACGTTATGTACGTTCTTATTGCACTTAGTAGCAGCCAAAAACTTCTTTGGCCAGTTTTTGTTATTTTATTTAGGATTTTAGTGCCTCTCTGGCAGTCGATTTCTACATGTGCATGAACGTTTTAGTTTTCGCTTATGTTAATTCCATAGTACCTATATATTGCTCTTCTTCTCACGGGTTGGTCATTTATTCTGATGGTGGGATTTCTTGTTCTTGAGTTCTTGATAATGTTCCTTTTTCTAATATTTGAAGTGTTTTGTGCACTGAATCGTCATTTTTTTTTCTAAGCACCAGTTACTCAGTCTTTCCAGAACTACTCTACTGTTTTCCTCTATTTTAGCCCTTGTGTTAGCAGATATAATTAGCAGATCGTCAGCGTAAACGATGCAGCCTCTACCGCATTTAAACTCTGAACCTGGTTCGGTAATGACTTAGTGCCAACATCCCGGAACACTGGATAACTTACAGAGCCCTGTGCGCAGAATTTTCTGATGTTTTTCACAATTTTCCTTCCACAGCATTCTAATTGCACCTGCCTGTCTGTGCAGAAATCTCGTTAGACTGTTAAAGAGACACCTGAGACAGTTAATCTGTATCAGTCTTTAAAAAGGGCAGGCCACCATAAATTATGAAACACTCCAGCTGTATCAGTCATTATGCCTATAACATACTTGTTGTCTGTTGTGTTCACAACATTCATTGCGTGATTTGTCGCATCCTCTGAGGATTGCCCTTTTCTGCATCCATATTGCAGGGACTTCATGCCTGCTATCTGACTGTGGTCCATTTGAAGCCTTTCCTGTACCTTGGCTAGAGCATTTACCAAACAAATTGGTCTGTAAGATTTCTATTCCCTTGGGTCTTTGTCGTTCCCCTTTTTAGTACAATGATATTCGATACTTTCCAGGTTCTGGACAACCAATCCTGCAAAAGACATTCGTTTAATAAACACTATTATTTTGGCACAATTTGGTCCACTAGCTGCTGCATCGTCTCTGCCAGTATTCTGTCAAGTGTTGGTGCTTTCTTCATCTTTAACTTCATTATTGCCAGTTTCACAACATCCTGGGTAAATGGAAACACACCGCTGTTATTCATATACTGCTGTAGTAATTCAGGGGTTGCAAGTACTAGCCGGGGACAGCAGTAGTTGGCGCACTTTCCAAATACTGTGACAGCTGGACAGTGCACCAAGCACCATCAGTTCGGCTCAGCAAGAAGGAGGTACAAGGCTCAGTCTTTTGAGAAGTTTCTGCTAGGTTGGCAGCTCACAGCGACCCAGTACAGCAAACCAGACAGGTAGCAGTTTCGAAGGTCGAAGTCATCTTGGTGAATGGTAGCAGAACATTACGGGTTCAGCCTAGTAGCTGGTGTACTGCATAGTAATAAATGAGAACGTTCGAAAGCAAGTGTATTTATTACTGCTTGTCTGAGGCCATGACATTATGCTTGGCCGGTGATGGCCGGATGTGACCTACTTCTCCGGGCTCATCAGTGGTCTTCGCAAAACCTCTATTTCACAAGAACGGGATTCAGGGATGCACATTGTTGCCTTTCCACCATCTCAGCAGGCTGACAGGTGTTCTCATGAAACCTATGCTCTCTCTTACAAAATCAAGCTATGTTGTTAGAATGACGTTAAGTTTTCTCTCCACTGAGGTCATGTTGCTGAGTTTACCATTCAGACCACTTGATCATGCGCGGAGAGGCAATTTCTTCTGGGTTTGCTCTGTTATTTGCAGTGTCAGCTTTCAGTATGTTTGTCGTTCTGATTGTCACAAGGGGCGTTGATCTGGCTCGCCTTGTCTGGGACTTTGAGGAAATTTTACATTTGCCCATAACACGTTTCTGTTGTGTAACAAATATGCAACGAAGTTATACGTAATATCACAAGCTCAGGAGTGATCAAAGTTGTGCGTAACCATGCTATCGACTTTTCGTTATATATTCCGACATACATTCTCCTCAGCTAAAGAACATATTACCAGGTGATAGCATATAAAACGTATGCTGTGTTGTAATTAAGTATTCTGCAATTTGTCTTGTGGGATGATAAGGACACACGAACGTAGACCAGTGTACAAGTAAAACTATCAAAGAATCAGAAAACGCGAAAAGTTATCAACTATATTGTGCGTATCTACACCTTTAATTACCTACCAACCTACCTTTTTAACACTGCTCCAATGATGACGATATTAATTTTATAGAGAAGTGTTACCCTAAATATGGAGAAGCACAGTTTTCTCAATCTAAGACATTATTCTCTGCAATAGCATTAAATGGAGATATTTGCAAGTTACGATTGGTTCTCACGAACAATGCTTATCCTAAACGTCTTAGGAAAAAGATCCTGTGTGTCAAGTGGTCTTAAACGATTACCGTTTTAAGGAAGTTATTCTCTCAGTACAGTTAATGTATTATGTGTACCGAAAAAAATTAAAACATAAGAAAATAAAAGAAACAAAGAACTGGAAATGGAGAAGAGAACCAAGTTTAATAACAAAAGGTGGAGTATATAGGGACAAAAACTGCCATATTGGAGGAATAAAATCTGCTACTGGAAAAAGAGCACGCTATTGCAGAATTGAAACCAAAGCTTACAAATTACTTTAAACGCAGTTAATGGAAAAAATTGGATGGGCCTGTGGAATATTGATTATCAGCCGTTACTGTATATATCAATGGAAAGCGGCCATATAATTGCCTAGGCTTCCGCGGCCAGAGTCAGTCGACATAAAAGTTTTCTGGTGTGGTACCGCGTCATATTGTGTAAAACTACTGCTGGAGAAAACCAACGTTTCGACCGCGGTTGTAGCGACCTTCTTCGGGGTCTACAGGTCAGTAGACTCAGAAGAAGGCCGCTGCAACCGTGGCCGAAACGCTGGTTTTCTCCAGCAGCAGTTTTATACAACATGACGCGGTACCATACCCAGAAAACTTTTATGTCGAGTGGCCATATGTTGGTCATAGATCAATGAATCTATGGACATGTACTACAACTAGTAGAAAGCAACGAATCTGTGGACATGTGCTAAAAAAAGAAATACACGAAAAAAGGTTTTCAAAGATCCGTTCTTATTTGGATTCACTTAAAAGTTTAGTTACACTGTACCCCAATCTGGTGGAAACATGAATGCCACATAATACCTAGAAGTAACCATTCGAAGTGACAAAAATTAGAATGACAGCGTAAAGCAAACAACAGGAAAAGCGAATGACAAGATAAGTGAAAATTTAAGAAATGTCATTCACCCACGAAGTGGTTTATAAAGCACATATTCGAGGGAAACTTTTTAGCATTGCTCGTCAACCTGGCACCCTTACCAGATTGCATTAATACAAGAAACAGACAACATCCAACGAAGAGCAGCATGCACTCTATCATTGTACAGTGTGAGAATATTACAGCAGCTAAGCAGCAAACTCTTTTCGTAGTCGTTACGAAAGAGGCGTTTCGTATCATGCGTTGTTCGCTGTTGAACTTTCGCGAGAATATGTTCTGGGTAACATATTCCTTCCTTTCACACATGACTCGCGAAATGACTACAATGAGCTAATACGGAAGATTAATGATAGTACACTTCAGGTTCAAGCTAGGGATCCCAAGTATGGTCCGGTATACATGAAGATTACGATGTCGATCTTGAAGTACTGAATCCACTTTTAATCATATATGTGATAGCGATAAGCACATATACAGATGGCGATAGTATCACGTACGCAAGATATGAAAGGGCAATGCACTCGCGGAGCTGTACTCAGGTGATTCAAGTGAAATTGTGTCCGACGTGATTAAGGACACACGACGGTAATTAACAGACTTTGAACGCGGAATAGTGGTTGTAACGAGACGCATAGGACATTATATTTTGCAAAACGTTAGGGAATTCAATATTCCGAGATTCAAATGTCAACAGTCTGCCGAGAACACCAAATTTCAGGCATTATCTCTCACCACAGACAACACAGTGGCCGATGGCCTTCATGTAAAGACCGAGACCATCACTACTTGCGTAGAGTTGTGAGTGCTTACAGACAAGTAACACTGCGTGAAATAACCGCAGAAATCAATGTGCGACATACGTCGAACTTATCCGTTATCACAGTGCGACACAATTTGTCTTGAATGGGCTATGGCAGCAGGCGAACGACGCGAGTACCTTTGCTAGCAGCACGACATCGACTGCATAATCTCTCCCAGGCTCATTACCATATCGGGTGGGCCTTAGACGGCTGGAAAACCGTGGCCTGGTCAAATGAGTCCCAATTCAAGTTGGTGAGGGCTGATAGGGTTCGAGTGTGGCGTAGACCCACGAAGCCATGGACCCAAGTTGTCAACAAGGTATTGTGCAGTCTCGTGGTGGCTCCATACTGGTGTGAGCCGTGTTTACATGTTACGGACTGGGTCCTCTTTTTCAACTGAACCGATCATTGACTGGAAATGTTTATGTTCGCTTACATGGAGACCATTTGCGGCCGTTCGTAGACTTCATGTTCCCAGGCATTTCACAGGACTACATTTGTTCGCGATTGGTTTGTAGAATATTCCGGACAGGTAGAGTGATCGATTTGGCCACCCACATCGCGCAACATGAGTCATGTCGAACATTTATGAGACATAATCGAAAGGCCAGTTGGTGCACAAAATCCTACACCAGCAACACCTTCGCAGTTGTGTTACTGCACTACACTGGGCAAAAGAGGGAACGACATGGTATTAAGAGGTATCCCGTGACTTATGTCACGTGAAATACTTCATATAAAATGTCGTACATTGAGGTACAAACATGAATTCGTTTTCCCCGCGTTCCTTTGCCAGGGATTGGCAATACAATTGAATGTTATAAGATCGAGAAACGTGAAGGAGGCCTTTTGGCGCTCGTGTAAGCCAATGTAGGCCAAGGAGAAAGATTAGCAACTCTGCACAACATGCGAGTGTTGTAGGTACTCGACGTCGTCGATCAGAAGGCGAGCCAAGCCGCAGTCTGTGTGTCAGTGCGAGCAATGGCAGTGTCCACATGTATCTCGTTCCGTTACCGTCAAACTGTATTACGTGGGTTGGTTGGTTTGGGGAAGGAGACCAGACAGCGTGGTCATCGGTCTCATCGAAATAGGGAAGGATGGGGAAGGAAGTCGGCCGTGCCCTTTTAGAGGAACCATCCCGGCATTTGCCTGGAGTGATTTAGGGAAATCACGGAAAACCTAAATCAGGATGGCCGGACGCGGGATTGAACCGTCGTCCTTCCGAATGCGAGTCCAGTGTCTAACCACTGCGCCACCTCGCTCGGTAAACTGTATTACGTATCGTGGATAGTTGGCATAGGGGAGGAAACCGAGGACGTACCGTATTCCCGTATGTTAATGTTCTATTACTTGGTTTTTGTGTCCTTGGTGTAGTCTTAAAGTACGAGTACAAGGAATCACAATACAAAACACGGTTTCTCATTTACGTCTCAGTCAATCTAAGCGAATATAGCACAGCTGTACAAATCTAAACTAAGATAGGAACACATGACCAGATAATGCAGTGGCATAACATAAGTACTGTTCAAAATGACGGCTAAAGTGTGTGTGCCAAAGTGCGACTCTTCGCAGAAATGGTTGCTGAACACGATCCATCATCCCTGTATCTCTTCGCCTAATATCACACACATGTTGTATTCTGCGTCAGAGGTTGCTGAAATCAACAATCCCCCTTCATAAACCACAGATTTCATATTGCCCCACGAAAAGAAATCAATTTAATTAAGTTCGGGCAATCTATCTGGCCATGTTACAGGGCCTCGACGACCAATTCACATACACTCCTGGAAATGGAAAAAAGAACACATTGACACCGGTGTGTGAGACCCACCATACTTGCTCCGGACACTGCGAGAGGCTGTACAAGCAATGATCACACGCACAGCACAGCGGACACACCAGGAACCGCGGTGTTGGCCGTCGAATGGCGCTAGCTGCGCAGCATTTGTGCACCGCCGCCGTCAGTGTTAGCCAGTTTGCCGTGGCATACGGAGCTCCATCGCAGTCTTTAACATTGGTAGCATACCGCGACAGCGTGGACGTGAACCGTATGTGCAGTTGACGGACTTTGAGCGAGGGCGTATAGTGGGCATACGGGAGGCCGGGTGGACGTACCGCCGAATTGCTCAACACGTGGGGCGTGAGGTCTCCACAGTACATCGATGTTGTCGCCAGTGGTCGGCGGAAGGTGCACGTGCCCGTCGACCTGGGACCGGACCGCAGCGACGCACGGATACACGCCAAGACCGTAGGATCCTACGCAGTGCCGTAGGGGACCGCACCGCCACTTCCCAGCAAATTAGGGACACTGTTGCTCCTGGGGTATCGGCGAGGACCATTCGCAACCGTCTCCATGAAGCTGGGCTACGGTCCCGCACACCGTTAGGCCGTCTTCCGCGCACGCCCCAACATCGTGCAGCCCGCCTCCAGTGGTGTCGCGACAGGCGTGAATGGAGGGACGAATGGAGACGTGTCGTCTTCAGCGATGAGAGTCGCTTCTGCCTTGGTGCCAATGATGGTCGTATGCGTGTTTGACGCCGTGCAGGTGAGCGCCACAATCAGGACTGCATACGACCGAGGCACACAGGGCCAACACCCGGCATCATGGTGTGGGGAGCGATCTCCTACACTGGCCGTACACCACTGGTGATCGTCGAGGGGACACTGAATAGTGCACGGTACCTCCAAAGCGTCATCGAACCCATCGTTCTACCATTCCTAGACCGGCAAGGGAACTTGCTGTTCCAACAGGACAATGCACGTCCGCATGTATCCCGTGCCACCCAACGTGCTCTAGAAGGTGTAAGTCAACTACCCTGGCCAGCAAGATCTCCGGATCTGTCCCCCATTGAGCATGTTTGGGACTGGATGAAGCGTCGTCTCACGCGGTCTGCACGTCCAGCACGAACGCTGGTCCAACTGAGGCGCCATGTGGAAATGGCATGGCAAGCCGTTCCACAGGACTACATCCAGCATCTCTACGATCGTCTCCATGGGAGAATAGCAGCCTGCATTGCTGCGAAAGGTGGATATACACTGTAATAGTGCCTACATTGTGCATGCTCTGTTGCCTGTGTCTATGTGCCGGTGGTTCTGTCAGTGTGATCATGTGATGTATCTGACCACAGGAATGTGTGAATAAAGTTTCCCCTTCCTGGGACAATGAATTCACGGTGTTCTTATTTCAATTTCCAGGAGTGTAGAAGGGAAGGAATTGTCCAGGCAGCGCCGCACTGTGGCACTGAAGTGCGTGTGGGCACCATCACGCAGGTACCATAGGTTCATGCAAGAGACCAAACAATTCCGGTAACGTAGCATCCATGAAACGCAGATATCGCTCTTCTGTCAGCCCTGGTGATAGCACATGTGGCGCTGTGAGATGCTGATCAATAACAGCACACGAGATATTGACACCACGTCTTGTTGGTACCCTCGTACCATTGTGCTCTTCTGCCCACACGTGCCAATTACACGAATTCAATACACCCCCCCCCCCCCCCCAGCGTTAAATAGGCGTCGTCGTTGTACAGTATTGTTGGTGAAAAATGCTCATCGTATCTCTGGCACCATAGGATGAATTTGTATAGGTCCAACTTCTGCTGGTAGTCTTCCAGCGACAATGGTTGATTCGGGGTAGGGGACCAAAACAGCGAGGTCATCGGTCCCATGGATTAGGGAAGGACGGGGAAGCAATTAGCCCGTGCCCTTTCGGGAACCATCCCGACATTTGCCTGAAGCGATTTAGGGAAATCACGGAAAACCTAAGTAAGGATGGCCGGACGTGTGTTTGAACCGTTGTCCTCCCGAATGGGAGTCCAGTGTGCTAACCACTGCGTCGCCTTGCTCAGTCCCAGCAATAATACTCGTTCCTTCTGCATGAGAAAATTTATTGTAATGGTTTCTGTGCAGTACCCGCTTAACAATAGTTTGTGACATTCCGATGGCAGTGCCGACAGGCCTAGTGCTTATTCTTCGGTTATCCGCAACAGTTTGCAACAAATTCTCTTCGTCATCGGTTGTGAACATCGACGGTTGGCCCTGGCCAATAAATCTTGGATGTGCTACACAATCACCATACTCCCTCCAGCGCCTGTCCACAAGATAAAATATTTTGCAGATGGAAGGCAACAGTTAGGAAACCTCTTTTGAAAGAGTTGTCAAGCAACCAACAGGGAAGCAAATTTGTATATGTGAATTAGACATGGTTTTTGAAGCATTATACATTGTTTTCGAAGTGTCAGCGTGTGTTTAGATGCTGCCCTGGTCTGGTGGTGCAGTTCCTAGAGAGAATCCTCTTATCTTCTGCCGGATGTGGTGAGGTAAGAAATTTGTTAATCCATGTGCTTCCAGCCGCTCCCATAGGCCCGCACAGTGTGTTATCTCAACTATTAAATTCACTGCACACTCATTTCATGATTTGGCTGCAGTCAGTGGCTGCTAGCTGCCGCTACAGCACTCATAGCAGGCACAGCACGGCGGCAAGTGGCGCAATGAGATGGCTGGTAGCTGCCGTAGCCTCGTCCTCCTCTGTCGTTGCAGAAGTCTTCAGCTGCATCTCTTCAAGAAGACACAATCCAGACTGAAATGATACTGGTTGCCAGGCATTACATGCAGCTGTGTTTATTTACATAATTAAGATGTAGTTTTTCCTGTCCTAACAAATGCGTGGCAGCAACAGCGCAAATGATCCGACAGCTCTGTGGCGACTTTTTTTTAAGTTCTGTCATCAGAGGGGTGAGGGAACTGTCACACTATGGAATCGTGAGATATCTACATCTACATCCATACTCCGCAAGCCACCTGACGGTGTGTGGCGGAGGGTAACTTGAGTACCTCTATCGGTTCTCCCTTCTATTCGTCTCGTATTGTTCGTGGAAAGAAGGATTGTCGGTATGCCTCTGTGTGGGCTCCAATCTCTCTGATTTTATCTTCATGGTTTCTTCGCGAGATATACTTAGATAAAGGATCTTTCTTTCTATGTATTCACCCCACATTACACTTGTCTACATTGAGGTTGAATTGCCATTCCCTGCACCATGCGTCAATTCGTTGCAGATCCTCCTGCATTTCAGTACAATTTTCCATTGCTACAACCTCTCGATATACTACAGAATCATCCGCAAAAAGCTTCAGTGAACTTCCGATGTCATCCAGAAGGTCATTTATGTATATTGTGAATAGCAACGGTCCTACGACACTCCCCTGCGGCACACCTGAAATCACTCTTACTTCGGAAGACTTCTCTCCATTGAGAATGACATGCTGCGTTCTGTTATCTAGAAAGTCTTCAATCTGTAACGCCGGAAATGCATATCCTCCTATTTCCATCTATTGTACTATAATTTGTTTTCCTTATTTCTGTTACCTGAATATATGACATTTCTGTGTCTTTACATATTGTAATTGTTTTACTATTTGTATATATATATTTATGCATTTATGTCGATGTATAATTGGTTTGTTTCGTAAATATTATTTGTATTTTTACGCTGGGTCTTGCCTAGGGAAAACTGCTATCGAACGATTACATCGATAGGTCGTGTGAAGACTCAAAGTGTGTAGGATCTTTGGTAGTGTTAACTCTGCCGCGTGGAGCGCGGGCAGAGCGGTGGGAGTCTGGCTGGAGTAGCGAGTGGAGCAGGTGTGTTGTGTGACGCTCCCGCGAGTTGCCGGGATTTCGGGGTTTGGCAGCATGTAATTGCGCTCGACTCGCGATGATAGTTTCTGACATGGTGTCGCGGACGGGAAGCATTGAAGCATTAGCTGGCGCACATCAAGAGCCCGTTTCGCCTGGTGACCGTGTCGAGAAGAAGGCGCGCCAACATCCAGCTTCTGCAACAGCGACGGCCGACAATGAGTGACTGTCGCCACCTCCTCGATCGACGGCTTCAAACCTTCAATCAACCAACAAGGATGACTAAAAGCACGTAAAGTTTCAGAACTGTATGGCAGACCTCAGCTTTTCAAATTGTTCCATTTGCCTCGCAAAATTACAGCAACTTAGCATGAACCTTTGTTGCTCATTGTCCCAATTGCATTGCCAAGCAGGGTCCCTTCCTTTTCCGAAATGAACCCGAGTGTCGTTGAAATTCAAACGCCAGCATAATTCCATTTCACTGCTTTAATTTCAAAGTTCAATTTAAGTATTCATAGCTGGCTACAATAGTTAGATTACACAAGCACAAATTAAGAGTGCGAGTTTTGTTACCGTATTTTAGCTTACCTGTGACTGCAGCTCAGCTTGGTACATACTAAATTTTACTATTGTTAATTGTCAGAATCGTTTAATTCAAGTTCAAGTTAAATCTCTTCTTTCTAAATTGCGTAGATTCAAGTAGCTTTAGAAATGATTGTTGAGGTAGTCCCAGACTAACTGTATTTCGATGTGCTTCAGAAAGAAAGCTCACTATTAACTTCAGTCACTAAATTAACTTTCGATTTTCCGGTTTCATTAATTCTTTTGCTAAATTAAGTGTAGCGAAATTTATTACTTCTGACAAACTATCAGTTTTCACACTACACGTGTCAACCTTCAGTTGCCACGCTTCTAGTGCTAATTATATGTGTAATAACCTTTCCTTTTCAGTTATTATAGTAATTGTCCATAGGACTGGCGACCGTAATTTCCCCCAAATCTCAAATATCTAATTACCGCTAGTTGATTGTTAACGTAACGGCCGCACATTTACTTTCTTTATTAACTTTATCCCTATTTCAAAATTAATTTCCACCAGTTTCACTTGCATTTTTCCTTTCATTTAGATGTAACCCTTTCCTCCCTCTTTACCGACAGGTTAACTTCGGTGACGATTGCTTTTCCAAAATTCCCATTAGGTACACGCGGTTTCATTTTTCACTGTCATTAAGGTCGATAAGTGAGGGGGAGGTTACACGTGGCGACCTGGTGACAGGACAATCTTCAGATTTGAGGTTGTTCTGGACACGAATTTTGCATTGTGCAAATCTCGTAACAAAGTACTGGTTACGAAATGGTCGATACGTCAGCGATAATATTAGTGTGAGGAATCCTAATTAGATTTGAGATTTGGCATTTATATTGAAAAATATTAAATGGAGTGAAGGCAACAATTGCCAAAATTTGGTTGACTTGGATACGGAACAATCGGTCGAACAGTGGGAAACGCGCACCGCGGTACCCATTTTTCAGGGGCAGGCGGCTAGCATGAAAGACGCGACCGCCGAAACGCAACAAAGAGCAGAAATGGAATTCCACACTTTAGAAAATGTTTCGGAGTCGGAAGTGAAAATCAAATGCGAATCCCCTGATGACGAATACGGGGGGACAATTAAAGAGGAAGCCGCTACGGAAGTAAAACCGGTAGTTTCCGGGAATTTAACTGATTTATTGAATATTTTGATTAACGAAATCAAGAGTCAATCGGCCAAGCAAGAAGCTCAGTCTGAAAAAATTGAACGAAAGCTAGACAGTCACAACAAAGCTATTAATGTTGTTAACAACAATGTTGGAGTTGTTAACACAAAAGTTGATAAAATCAAAGGAGATATTGTTGTGATTAATAGCGAAATCGGTAATCTTAAACAGGAAATGATAGGCGTTCAGGAGGAAATTGCGAGCATAAATACTCGTTTTTATTCCGAAATTAGCAGAATCGAGAAAAGTGTAGGAGAATCAGTTGCTCCGATCATCGAGAATAAGGTGACGGAACAAATTCAATTAGTGAAAAAAGAGGATCAAAAGAAGGTGGAAACTTTAAAGGCTTTAGTATCCGAAGTAGATACCAAAGTGAAGAAGCAGGCTAATACCTGCGAAGAGAAAAAAAGGGAAGTAGAAACGCTTGCGACAACCACTTGCCAAGTAATTACGAGAGTGTCGGAATTGGAAAAGAAACTTGACGAAAAACAGAGCTATGTGCCAATCTATGCACATAGTTCGGAATTGTTGACGAAAGAGGAGCGGTTCGACCCCTTGAAAAAAGGCGGTATACACGCGACGGATTTCATTAAGAATTGTGAAAGAGTTTTACCCAGATCATGGACTAATGAGAGAAAAATTAATGCGATTATTGATTTGTTATCTGGTGATGCCAAGCGTTGGGGCTTAAACCTCAACATTACGGACCTGACTTTTGACGAATTTAAAAATTTGTTTCTGGCTGAATACTGGTCAGAGCAAAAACAGCAAAGTGTCTGGCGCGAATTTGTCGTATCGAGGCCTTTCGATGCGAATTCGCGCGGTTCGATGAAGGAGTTTTGTGAGGGCTGGATCCGCAAGTTGGAATACTTGCGTGATCGCCGCACGGAATCCGAAATAGTCTGGGAACTCCACAAAAAGCTTCCAGATGATACAAAACGCTACGTAGGGAGCAAATACAGAACAATAAATGATTTCCTGGGAAGAGTAGAGGACGAGGACAATTGGCGCAATAATCGCGACAGTGGTAGAGGCCGTGGTAACAACAACGGGTACCACAGCAACCACAACAACGATAACCATGGGAATAATGCATACCGCAACCATGGCAGCAATAACAATAATGGTTCGGATCGTAATAACAATCGGTACAATGCAAATAATAACAGGAATGACGGAAACCAGTATCATACTAACGTGATACGGGCTTCACAGAATAGTAATAACGCCAGAGGGTGTGATCAGCCGCCTCAGCAGCATCCGGGGACCGTATCTGCTGGGACGAGACAGGGAAACCATTAGCCGCGCCGGTGAGGGGCCGACCGGGCGTGGAGAAATTTTGGCGGCCCAATAGCAGGAGAAAACCCAGGTGTCGTCGATATGAAAATTCCGTGTGGAATAATCAACGGCGGGAGAGTGTGCCAGTGTTAGGAGAAAGGAGTGCGCCCACAAGTAGTAGATCAGCTGTATACACGGCAGTAGGAAGTACATTCACTGTCAGTGAGAACAATTTAAGCAGTGTTCCGGAAATCGATTATAAAGTTGCAGCTGTAATACCCACAGCGGAACTGAAGATTGAGTTTAAGAATGATTCGCAAGTGTTGAGAGAAGATCAGATGTCGGATAAAACGTCCGTCATCGAGCGATGGGATGCAGAGAGGGATGAGGTATGGTTAAGGCAGTTCGGTCGCTTATACGACGAACTAAGAGATTATAGGGGCCTGTATGGGAGAAGTGTTTATGGGGAGCGGCGCATGCAGGATTTTCCGCGTCTCGTCCCGCAGGAAGATAGTGTTTGTGAAATGATAGAAAGTTCTGGCCCTAACCGGCAGACTTTACTAGAAATAGTTGATGTTAATGGGGAGCACGAGCAAGATTGGTCGTGTTTCGTCCCGCAAGAGTTGGATGTTGAAGTAGTAACGGAAAGTTCTAGCCCTAACCGGCAGACCTTACCGAAAGTTTCAGTGGTAGAAGTAGCCGACCCATCCGACGCAAACCTCCAGTTTAAACATTGCGAAAGTATTAAGGAGAAAGATTGCGAAAATTTTAGTGATAGCCGGACACGATTGGTAGAAAACCACGTAGATTACAGTGTGTATGAGGTTAGAGCTGACGTTATACGGTCAGACGATAACAGTGTGGGTTGCGCAGATCTAGAGGAAGTAATTGCAGATACTACTGGGCACATTTCTCCAGGTAGATTGGCAGATGAGATCAATCTGGCTAAGGAGGAATCAACGAAGGTGACAATTAGTGAATTGATAGCAAAGCAACACTCGCTAGTTGACGAGTTACAGGAAAAGGTTTCGGTATTGGAGGCGAAGCTACAGACAAAGCCTCAGGACAAACGTGTTGAAATTAAAACTGTATGTGAACAGAGGCTGAAAAAGCCGCCAGATAAGCCGGATTTGGGATCAAAGCCAGATGGTTTTTTCTGGAATGACCTGGATATAGACGAGGATTTACTGTGGGAAAATAAAGAAACAGTCGAGGACAAGTGTAGACGGGTAGTAGTGTCTGTTAATATGCACGACCTACAACTAAATGTGTTGATCGACACCGGTGCAGAATTGAGTGTTGTACCTGGGAAAATATTTGAGTTACTGAAAGATAGACCTGGCATCGTAGTTATGCCAGTAACAGGAGTGAAAATTATCGGTGCTACTGGGAAGGCCAGTAAACCGGTCACAAAACAGATTTTTGTCCACTTCGAGATATGTGGGGCACGATTTGAACAAGAGTTTGTCGTCGTGCCAGACTTGACTACGGAAGTAATTATCGGGTTAGATTGGCTATTAAAGTACCGTGCAGTGATTAATTGCGAAAGCAAAACTTTGACATGTACGTCACAAGATAAAACAATAGTAGTTAGTTTTGACGAGGCAGGAGACGGTGTGCATAGGCAATACCAGCCTATACACATTGTTAACTGGCCGGATGCTATTGACGTAAGTATGAATTTGAACTACTGTAATGTGAGGAATCTCGGCATTGACAATAGTGTAGAAAGTGAATTGGAAAGTATTGTAGACGGTGTGTCAAACGTAACACACGAACAAAGACGAGGCCTGTATGAAGTAATAATGAAGAATAAGAGTGTGTTTTCAGACAGACCGGGACTTGTGGAAGGATATAAATGCAAGTTGCATGTGATTCCGCACAAACCATTCTTCGTGAGACCGTATGCTATACCGCTGTCCAAAAAGGAAGCAGGGCAACGGGAGATAGGTAAGATGATCGAATGGGGAGTGATTGAAAGAAGTACGAGTCCATATAATAACGGTTTGGTCATTGTAGCAAAACGGGATGGTAGTGTGCGTATTGTGATTGACGCACGCACGTTGAATAGGGTCGTTCAACGTGAAACAGACAGACCAGAGAGTATGGAGGACATTTTGCAACGTTTTCATGACGTTAAATTTATGACTAGCCTCGATCTGACGACTAGTTACTGGCAAATAGAACTCGAAGAAGAATCTAGGCCATACACCGCCTTCTTGTTTGCGGGCAGGTGTTATCAGTATAGAGTACTGCCGTTTGGACTTAATATATCTGTGTCCGTATTCATCAGGGCCCTAGATAAAGTGCTAGGACCGGCTTTGAGTTCAAGATTAACTGTATATGTTGACGACCTATTGTTGGCCAATGCCACTTGGCATGACCATTGTGACCTGTTAGATGAAGTTTTTAGAGCATTGCGCCGTGGCGGAATGACTCTAAAGCTAAAGAAATGCGAATTTGTGAAGCAGGAACTGAAATTTTTAGGGCATGTAATTACCACTGCTGGTATTACAGAGGACCCAGAGAAACTAGAGGCAATAAGGAATTGTCCTCCACCCAAGTCTAGGAAACAGTTAAAAAGTTTTCTAGGGCTAACAGGATTTTACCGTAAATTTGTAAAAGAACAAGTGTTTAATGATGAAAATTTGAATAATCTCTTACGCAAAAACGTTCCGTTTGTGTGGACTGACGGATGTCAGGCCGCTTTCGAGAGATTAAAAGACGAGTTGTTAAGATCTAACATACTATTTCATCCTGATTTATCGCTACCCTTCCATCTGGGAACGGATTCGTCGAATTATGGGGTGGGGGTAGAACTGTTCCAAGAAGTTGGTAAAGGAGAGGATAAGGAACACCGGACGATAGCGTTCGCGAGTAGAACTTTATCAAAAAGTGAGCGAAACTACACGATTTCTGAGAAAGAGTGTCTCGCTGTCGTGTGGGGATTCAAAAAGTTCAAGGGTTACCTATGGGACCGTAAGGTGATTATTCATACGGACCATAAGGCGCTCACTTATCTGAAGGATTGTAAACTACTTCACGAAAGACTGATTAGGTGGTCGCTGTATTTACAGCAATTTAACTATGACATCTGTTACGTAAAAGGGACCGACAACTGCGTAGCGGATGCGCTGTCGCGTTTGCCCGAGTCTAATCACGAGATATTGAAAGATGAGTCAGATGGAGTGGTCAAATTATACTATTTTAAAGAAGTTGAGGGACGTAAATTAATAATGAACATCTGTAAGAATCTACGTCGTCATCAGAACGAGGACGGTTGTTTAAATAAGGTGAAAACCCGATATGACGAAAGGAGTCCAGAAGGAGAAAAATTAAGGAAGTATTACAAGATATACGATCATATCTTGTACATATGTAAGAGTGAAGATAGTAATATTTGGCGGGTATGCTGGCCCACCAAATACGTCACGGAAATAATTGACTACTACCATTTGGCGTATGGTCACTGTGGACCAAAGAAATGTACGGAAAAGCTGAGTGAAGTAGCGCATTTTAACAACATGTTAAAACGCGTTACTGACAGAGTGAAAACTTGCGATTTATGTCAGAAGGTGAAGGTTACCAACTGTACGAGTCGTGGTCCTATGCAAAGTATAAGGCCTAACGACACCTTTGAATTACTGTGTGTGGACTTGTACGGACCTTTGCCCAAGTCATCAGGAAACTTCGCCTACATTTTAGTAGTGCTAGAAGCTTTTTCCAAGTTCATCAAACTATACCCGATTAGGAAAGCTACAGCCAAAGCGGTCTATAGCAAGCTTGTGAACGATTATTTTGTTCATATTGGTAAGCCCAAGGCGATTCTATCAGACAATGGGGCACAATTTACTTCTAAGTTGTGGAATGAAGGCATGTAAAGTAATGGGGTCGAGGTGATCCATATTTCAGCTTATTGTCCGGCTGGGAATCCCGCTGTGAGGTATATGCGCGAGCTAGGCCGACTTTGCCGTACCTATTGCCATCACAACCATAGGGCATGGGGCAAATATGTAGCAGTATTTGAGAGAATTATGAACACGTTGAGACATGAATCTACGGGATTTTCTCCAGAGGAAATCCTGCTGGGTGACAGAAGTAAAAGTTTAGTGGAAGAGATAATCAAATTCCCTCCACGGATTGACATTAGTATTTGTGTGAAAAAAAAGATCGTTTGCGAGAAGTAATGAAGCTAAAAGCCGATGCTCGCATACGTCGTCATGACGCTAAAGTGCGTTTTGCTAAGCTTGCAATCGGAGACTTAGTACTTGTAAAAGCTCATGAGAAATCGAGCGAGATAGACAATGAAATCTCTAAATTTAAGTTTGTTTATAATGGACCATATAACGTCATTGGTATACCTCACACAAATGCTTATTGCTTAGAGTATCCAAGCTCTGGAAAACTATTAGGTATACGGAACCTTGTAGACCTGAAATTGTACCAACCTAGGATTGATTAATACCACAGAATGGGTAATTTGTACAGTATGTAAAATAGAGTGTAAGATTTAACGATTTGCTAGATTGCCATGCTTTTGACTGACCAAGGTCATTAAAGAAGTTGTAATTAATAAGCAATTAATTTTGATTAATCAATTTAATTTTAATCAATTTAATCATGATCTAATCAACTCAAAAACCCAAGCTACTAGTTTAAGTTTTCAGCTGAGTCACAGTAGATTAAGGAATGTAAATATGATTTTGTAAATAGCTGTAAGAATCCATAAATATGTGATTTACTAGTCATTGCCGATGTACTTAGACGCTGTTTTAAGTTTCAGGCTAGTACATGCGTGTGATGATGGACAGTGTTGAGTTATCCACTGTGATAGTGTTTATGGACTGCTTGAGATTACTCGGGAGTGAGTTTTACCGAAAGAATTCAGTGAAACGGACGTTCTGGAAATGCCGTTACAAGGGCGAGAGAGATCAAGCGTGCCGCACAGGCGGGCGGAACAATACTGGCGGGGCGGAACCGCTGTCGGCTCTTGTGCCGCTGTCGGCTCTTGTGCCGCTGTCGGCATTCTTTGTACTTGCGAGTACGGAAGGCGGAGTTGTTTTTCTTCCCGGACAGCTGATATGAAAGAATTCTGTTGTCAATATCTATGTTTTTGTCGATCTGCTGTATATTATTTTCTTGTTTAGCGTTAAGTGCACACTCATGACGAGAATATTAATTATGAAAAGTTTATATAAAATACGTATTCTATGTAATTAATTATTAATTTGCGTATTTTGATATACCTGTTTTCTATGACCATGTAATCTGATTAATTTCGTAAATAGTATTCCATTTCTTGATACTGCTAGGAATTTAGATTTTTAGAATAGCTAAACCATTTTCTATGTTTTCTATGAATTTTAATATGTTGTCAACCTGTTTTATTTTGATCAAGATGACAGAGTGCAATAAGATTAGGAGTGTCTCCACTCAATTATTATCGTCTAAAAATTGGTTTATGGTTAATTAGGCGAATGCTAAATTTTGTTGATGTTTTGAGCATATGCATTTCCGCTGTTTCTTTTTTTTGGACATTTTCTGAGTCTGTTTACGTTACACGAACATCCTCAGACAATGTGGGGCACGTGTAACGCCGGAAATGCATATCCTCCTATTTCCATCTATTGTACTATAATTTGTTTTCCTTATTTCTGTTACCTGAATATATGACATTTCTGTGTCTTTACATATTGTAATTGTTTTACTATTTGTATATATATATTTATGCATTTATGTCGATGTATAATTGGTTTGTTTCGTAAATATTATTTGTATTTTTACGCTGGGTCTTGCCTAGGGAAAACTGCTATCGAACGATTACATCGATAGGTCGTGTGAAGACTCAAAGTGTGTAGGATCTTTGGTAGTGTTAACTCTGCCGCGTGGAGCGCGGGCAGAGCGGCGGGAGTCTGGCTGGAGTAGCGAGTGGAGCAGGTGTGTTGTGTGACGCTCCCGCGAGTTGCCGGGATTTCGGGGTTTGGCAGCATGTAATTGCGCTCGACTCGCGATGATAGTTTCTGACATGGTGTCGCGGACGGGAAGCATTGAAGCGTTAGCTGGCGCACATCAAGAGCCCGTTTCGCCTGGTGACCGTGTCGAGAAGAAGGCGCGCCAACATCCAGCTTCTGCAACAGCGACGGCCGACAATGAGTGACTGTCGCCACCTCCTCGATCGACGGCTTCAAACCTTCAATCAACCAACAAGGATGACTAAAAGCACGTAAAGTTTCAGAACTGTATGGCAGACCTCAGCTTTTCAAATTGTTCCATTTGCATCGCAAAATTACAGCAACTTAGCATGAACCTTTGTTGCTCATTGTCCCAATTGCATTGCCAAGCAGGGTCCCTTCCTTTTCCGAAATGAACCCGAGTGTCGTTGAAATTCAAACGCCAGCATAATTCCATTTCACTGCTTTAATTTCAAAGTTCAATTTAAGTATTCATAGCTGGCTACAATAGTTAGATTACACAAGCACAAATTAAGAGTGCGAGTTTTGTTACCGTATTTTAGCTTACCTGTGACTGCAGCTCAGCTTGGTACATACTAAATTTTACTATTGTTAATTGTCAGAATCGTTTAATTCAAGTTCAAAGTTAAATCTCTTCTTTCTAAATTCCGTAGATTCAAGTAGCTTTAGAAATGATTGTTGAGGTAGTCCCAGACTAACTGTATTTCGATGTGCTTCAGAAAGAAAGCTCACTATTAACTTCAGTCACTAAATTAACTTTCGATTTTCCGGTTTCATTAATTCTTTTGCTAAATTAAGTGTAGCGAAATTTATTACTTCTGACAAACTATCAGTTTTCACACTACACGTGTCAACCTTCAGTTGCCACGCTTCTAGTGCTAATTGTAAGTGTAATAACCTTTCCTTTTCAGTTATTATAGTAATTGTCCATAGGACTGGCGACCGTAATTTCCCCCAAATCTCAAATATCTAATTACCGCTAGTTGATTGTTAACGTAACGGCCGCACATTTACTTTCTTTATGAACTTTATCCCTATTTCAAAATTAATTTCCACCAGTTTCACTTGCATTTTTCCTTTCATTTAGATGTAACCCTTTCCTCCCTCTTTACCGACAGGTTAACTTCGGTGACGATTGCTTTTCCAAAATTCCCATTAGGTACACGCGGTTTCATTTTTCACTGTCATTAAGGTCGATAAGTGAGGGGGAGGTTACAAATCCAATCACACAATTGGTCTGATAGTCCATATGCTCTTACTTTGATCATTAAACGATTGTGGGGAACTGTATCGAACGCCTTGCGGAAGTCAGGAAACACAGCATCTACCTGTGAACCCGTGTTTATGGCCATCTGAGTCTCGTGGAAGAATAGTGCGAGCTGGGTTTCACACTACCGTCTTTTTCGAAACCCATGCTGATTCCTACAGAGTAGATTTCTAGTTTCCAGAAAAGTCAATATACTCGAACATAATACGTGTTCTAAAATTCTGCAACTGATCGACGTTAGATATCAGTGTAATCTATTGTTAATGTAGTAGCTGTTTATTGTTGTAGCTACAGTATGTTTTTAATGTAATACAGTGATTGGACAAAGGTGCGGAAACATCAAAAACAGAACACATCAGCTTGCACAGTACGTTTTAGGAATCTCATTGGAATTTAAAACAACATGCAGTCGTTTCGGAATTTGTAAGTACAGCTGCTGTGTGGTTTTCAGGGGTATCATATATTATTCTTCCTGCAAATCAGTGGCAAGTTCAAGTAACGATGGTGGACGTGTATAATGATCATGTAGCCTTCTCTCAAAAGTTGACCCCAAACGATCAATAATATTGAAATATGGTAGCTGTGGTGACCAGAAGTGATAAGAAAATTCATCCTCATGCTCAAGAAATAGTCTTTGTCAGTGCAACATTTGTACACAGCGCCTTGTCGTCTTGGAACACTGAGGAACATACACTATCCGTGGGATGCGTCTGATCAACGACAATGGTCTCAAAATACTTGGACGTAATGTGAGCTTGCTGAGTAACCATGTGACTCATGGAATAGCATGATACGGCTGCAGCTTATCACAATTTTTTACAGTGTAATAAGCTATCCATGCCATGTGATTGGCAACATATGGGTAAATCTGTCACAATTTGTTACAGAGTACCTTTAAATAGAACTGTGACAGACATTTTAGAGGTGGAAATAAATTGGTGGTACTTGATAAAGACACTGAGTATTGCTAACTAACCTTACTTATTTTAGATGTGAAAATACAGAAAGGTACAGCAGTGTGGTGAATATCTTTGTTTTTGACAGAAATTTAAGATGTGGCAATAACATTAATATATATGTTGTAAGTCATTAAAGAAATTTACGTATTTTGGATAAATATTTGAGACATTTCTGATGTGTAAATACGGTAAGTTACACCAGTGCTGTTGATACCTTTACGTATTTTTGATAAATAATTCGGATCGTTCAAATTCTTTTGAACATGGCTTCTACATATGCAGTTCCGATCATTCGGGTACTTCTGAACATGGGGTCAGTTTATGTAATTTCGATCATTCAGATGCTTTTGAATTTTTGCGATTCAGGTTGTTCAATCATTTTTACGCATGGAACCAATTCTTGCAACTCAGGTTAATCTGATACTTTCCCACATGACGCTAATTTACACAGTTCTGGTCGTTAGTATACTTTTGAACAAGGTGCAATTTATGCAACTCAAGTCATTTGGATTCTTTTGAGCATGGCATCAATTTACACGATTCAAGCTGTTCGGGTACTTTTGAACCTGGTACAACTTAATGCTATTCAGGTAGTTTGAATGCCCTTGAATGTGGAGATAATTTATACAATTAAGATATTTGAGTATTCTGGAAATAGCGCCAAATTATGCGATTTTGTATCTCCCACCAATGCAATCTAGGTTTCCGCCGTCTGTGATTTTGATGTCATAGCCCTGCCTCTGCATCAGGGCAACATACATGTATGACGTGATGCAGTCATGTTGAACGACGTATGCATATGAATCAAGAGGTTTAAATGTCAGTCAGTGCTCCTGAAGCCGTATAGCTCTACTACTAACATAATCTATGAAAATATGATAAAGGTCTAAGATTCGACCTCACATGGAGGCTTACCCAAAACCGTTATTCCCGCATACTGTAAATGATTAGAACACAGAAGGGATACACTGAAAGTGATACACGAAGCACCCTCTGTCAGACACTCTCAGGTGGCTTACAAAGTATAGCTTTGTATGTAGATCCTGATCAACAGATAGTGCTAGACTGAATTTGAACCTTCATACAGTTTGTCACAGAGTTAGCGCATGTGATATTCTACATCTACACGTAGTTAGTACAGATTCGTGCTGCTGTAAAAAGAGCGATGCGCGAAGCATAGTACCACTACCACCGTCATACCTTAGCAAAAGATCTTGCTGAAAACCCAAGGAAATTCTGGTCTTACGTAAAATCGGTAAGCGGGTCGAAGGCTTCCATCCAGTCACTCACTGATCAGTCTGGCCTGGCAACGGAAAACAGCAAAATGAAAGCTGAAATTTTAAATTTGGTATTTGAGAAATCTTTCACGCAGGAGGATCGTACAAATATACCGCCGTTTGAGTCTCGTACATATTCCCGTATGGAGGGCATAGTGATAAACATCCCTGGGGTTGTGAAGCAGCTGAATGGGTTGAAAATAAATAAATCGCTAGGTCCTGATGGGATTCCAATTCGGTTTTACAGAGAGTACTCTACTACATTGGCTCCTTACTTAGTTTGCATTTATCGCGAATCTCTTGGCCAACGTAAAGTCCCGAGCGACTGGAAAAAAGCGCAGGTGACGCCTGTATATAAGAAGGGTAGAAGGACGGATCCTCAAAATTGCAGACCAATATCCTTAACATAGGTTTGTTGCAGGATTCTCGAACATATTCTAAGTTAGAATAAAATGAATTTCCTTGAGACAGAGAAGTTTCTGTCCATGCATCAGCACGGCTATAGAAAGTATCGCTCCTACGAAACGCAACTCACCCTTTTTTCTCGTGATATCTTGCGAACCATGGATGAAGGGTATCAGACGGGTGCCATATTCCTTGACTTCCGGAAAGCGTTTGACTCGGTGCCCCACTGCAGACTCCTAACTAAGGTACGAGCGTATGGGATTGGTTCCCAAATATGTGAGTGACTCGAAGACTTCTTAAGTAATAGAACCCAGTACGTTGTCGTCGATAGTGAGTATTCATCGGAGGTGAGGGTATCATCTAGAATGCCCCAGGGAAGTGTGGTAGGTCCGCTGTTGTTTTCTATCTACATAAATGATCTTTTGGATAGGGTGGATAGCAATGTGCGGCTGTTTGCAGATGATGCTGTGGTGTACGGGAAGGTGTCGTCGTTGAGTGACTGTAGGAGGATACAAGATGACTTGGACAGGATTTGTGATTGGTGTAAAAAATGGCAGCTAACTCTAAATATAGATAAATGTAAATTAAAGCAGATGAATAGGAAAAAGAATCCCGTAATGTTTGAATATTCCATTAGCAGTGTAGCGCTTTACACAGTCACGTCGATTAAATATTTGGGCCTAACATTGCAGAGCGATATGAAGTGGGACAAGCATGTAATGGAAGTTGTGGGGAAGGCGGATAGTCATCTTCGGTTCATTGGTAGAATTTTGGGAAGATGTGGTTCATCTGTAAAGGAGACCGCTTATAAAACACTAATACGACCTGTTCTTGAGTACTGCTCGAGCGTTTGGGATCCCTATCAGGTCGGATTGAGGGAGGACAAGAAGCAATTCAGAGGTGGCATGCTAGATTTGTTACTGGTAGGTTTGATCATCACGCGAGTGTTACGGAAATGCTTCAGGAACTCGGGTGGGAGTCTCTGGAGGGAAGGAGGCGTTCTTTTCGTGAATCGCTACTGAGGAAATTTAGAAAACCAGCTTATGAGGCTGACTGCAGTATAATTTTACTGCCACCAACTTATATTTCGCGGAAAGACCACAAAGATAAGATAAGAGAGATTAGGGCTCATACAGAGGCATATAGGCAGTCATTTTTCCCTCGTTCTGTTTGGGAGTGGAACAGGGAGAGAAGATGCTAGTTGTGGTATGAGGTACCCTCTGCCACGCACCGAATGGTGGATTGCGGAGTATGTATGTAGATGTAGCTGTAGCCATGTGCATTAGTATGCTGCATTAGCACAATGTTGGACCCACATGGATCCGCCCATTGGATTAAAGATCGGGGCTGATGTGCCGGGGATCTGCAGGCTGACTTTGTGGTTGTAAGACCTATTGCAGCTTTGGGCAACCTATGAATCGGCACCAGGTCCGAGCCGTAACCATGCTACCAGTCGGATCCCTGGGTGATGAATGGGGGAATGCTTCCATAACAGGAAGCTGTTGCAGAATGTATTGAATAAGCGACTGTGGACGAAGGCTCTGGACTGTGGTTCCAATTTTTGACCCTCTGTGCTGGGAGCGTACCGCTGAGTATAATGTATAAGAGCCACCATGTTCTGGGGAGGCGTCGTGTAGTATGAGGTCGTCACAGATATATTGAGTAAGTGATCTCAGTCTTTGGGTAAGTGATCTCAGTCTTTGGGTATGAAGCCACTGTAGTGGGGGGCTGCTACCGAATATGTTTAATAGGTGGGTCTGAGTAGTACCACGTATTTGGGCACTTCGTCAGCTCCATCATCGGAAGAGTGAGGGCACATTTGTTTCTTAAGGTGGGAATCACTATTATCTGAGGTCATCTGCTTTTGGAGTATGTGCACAATGCAGCCCTGTCGACTGCATAACCGTGATCTTTACAATATGTTTTGAATTACCCAGTTCATATTTATAATACCGTTTGTAGCGTAAAGCGCATTCTTGTTAACAATTTTAGTACGGTAGAGGTTTGTCTAAGAATTCTCGTTGGTTACACGCCACATGATGCAAGAGGAACACAGCAGACAAGGATAGCATGGTGCTTTTCACTATGCGAACGAACAGTAAACACTGCAACAGCCATTAGCAGTGCCAGTTCAGATTGTGATGTGATCTTGTCCGATGATTCTCGGTAGACCACATGGTGTTTACCCAAAAATCTACCGGATATTAAGCAGTCGCTTTTCCTGAACTCAGGCTAGAAGGAGTTTTCCGGTGCAATATAAGATATGCGTCAGAGGCTCACATAAGTTCCCTAGTCAGTTACTCGTCAAGGTGGAGAGAAAAATGTTACGAAGAGGAGTACCTTGCTCCGTCAAGGAACACAGTGGGCAATTGCCGGTGAAATCATTTAGATTTCGGGCCCTGGGTGGTCCTACTTTCTTTTGTAGGAAAGGATGTAGCCCCCTGTATGACCACACCGTAGATGCCCATAACGCTGCCTGAAACTACCCTATCCCTGGCAACGTTCGGACATTTTAATAAGTGTTCTCAATCAGTATGAGATGTGTGGCAGTAGCTGTGGGGCATCCTCGGTGTTTACTCATCAAACGTGATGGTCTTCAAGCAGTTGGTACGAGTAGTAAGATTTCTGTTCCTAGTACTGGCTATCTGGAAGTTAGCATTATGGCGTAGAAGCTATGGCTAACTCGTATCCAGCTGGGCTAATACCTAGTGAACCTGAGGGTGGGTCTGGCCATCTGTGAACTGAGCCTTCTATAGGTTACAAATTCGAGCGCGTCGCTCACTGTATGGGTACCAATGCTGAGTGATCAACTACGTGGTGTCTGGTCCATGCCCGTCAACATGTGCACAATCCGGTTTTATCGACTTCAATTCGGTGGCTAAGGGCACTCCTTGAATTTGAGAGACCGAACCCCAAGGTAGAGGAGAGTTTTTCTAAAGCCAAGACACAGCGGCTGTATTTGGAGCTAGGCAGTGAATTTTTCCACCATCAGTGAATAATTCGTCTCAACCGTAACATGTCAGTTAGCAGTTCATATGGATATTTCAAGAACGGGGTAGCAGGCCTCATGTACAACTTTGAGACTATTTATAAATTTTGTCGCTTACTACTACTTTAGTCGTTATCAAGAAACTATTTAGTAAAGGTTACAGTTCCACACCAGCGTTCTGCAGACTGTGCTGGCTTGCCTGCTTGTGGTTTGCCGGGCGGTTTCCGACATCCGACTATGTGAATATTGCCCCAGTTGCACGATTCACAAACATTTCGAACATATTCTCACACGTTCAGCTGGGATAACACTAAACCCAAGCAGATGGGATACACAGACTCATTCCCGGGAGGAACAGGAGTGGCAACGTGAGGGCATATGGCCGTCTTCTACCAGTAACATTGGCAGTCCAGATTAACATGCCGCCACCGTGAAGATACGGGATAATATCACGAATAAGAAAAATATCAAGGGCAATCCACTACAGTTTCTACCCGTTCACCACAACCAACGAAAATGAACATTTAAACAACTGGACAGGCAAAGCACCAAATGTAAAATCAAAATCGCTGGTGCCACTCAGCATTATTTCTTTGACATAGAACAGTTCATGTAATGACATACAACGAAAGTAAACAAAGAAATAAAGAAAATCTGCTGCTGGTACAAAATCTGATACTTTAATTAGTACGTGGGTGGGAAAATAAAAAGGTAATTCATCCATAATCAAATGGTTTTTGTTTCCAGATTTCCGCTCTCTACAGCCAGCAACGCTGGAACCAGAATGGAACAAAGCATTTCCTCGGCAACCATTACCTTTATTTCGTGTTTCACACAATGTGTTTGGTGGTATGACCGTCGTCATGACGTTTCCTGTCGAACGCATCGGTGCCGTTACGCCGGATATTGCAAGTAGGAAGCGCCATTAATTTCGGAATGCATTTTTCATGGCACACATTAAGCGTAACTGTCTGCTTTGCAATGTTCCGCAGCGGGTTTACGACTAACATGGCGGCCGTACATTACAAAAATTGCGTTAGTAAACAGACGTCACTTTTAGGAAATATTAAGCTGTTTACGACTGAGTTCAAGCTTATAATCTCCTGCGCAATTGTGTCCCATATTTTGACTATTTCCTTCTGTAAAATGTGACGGTAAGTTTCTTCCGATGATTCGGCGTTACAGGTATCAAGTTAACAGTAAATTTAGATCGTTTATCATTCGAAACAAACTGGCTACATGTGAAATTAATGTCATAAATTCAGACTTCAAATAAAATTACTTTTCTCCCAAAGTCATCTATGATTATCTTACAGCAAAGGAAGCTTCAAATTTAATGTTTCATCAACGACGAGTTCATTACAACCGAATCATGCATTGTCGAAATTTTTTAAAAGGATTCGGAAAGGAACATTTTCAAAGTAACGAATCTGGCCTTTTCCTTAAGAGATTTTCGGGAAACAATGCAAAATACAAATTTGGATGTCTGGACTGTCTTACAATATAACTGAAAGAGGTCGAAGAGAACTGCTCAGTTCGAGGACTATGGTTAGCTCTAGCGATTCATTGTGAGTAGTATCAGAAATGCTTCCTGAAGAAGAAGGTAGGAAGATAAGGTTTAATGCCCTGTCAACGTTGAGATTATTAGAGACGGAGCACAAGTCCGGATTCGGGAAGAAAATGGGACGCGTCCATACAGAGGAACCACCTCGTCATTCACCTGAAGCGATTCAGGAGATCCATTGTCTTAAACGCTGCGTTTCCGCACTTGGTGTTTCCTAATGCCCTACTCAACACTTTAACAATCTAGATGGCATTTGTTTGATTTAGGTGTACAGTGCTTAGCTCCGTCCCACGCCAGTCGTGTATTCATTGACTCACTGAAATGTTGCATCATAGAGTCGTGATTTTCTCATTAATGATGGTGGAAGAACGTAGAGGTGGAAACGCAGTGCCAGCTCGTAGCCTTCATATATGATGCGGCTGCAAATGTGGCACCGTCTACAGTTTCCTCGCCAGACAAGCGGATCACTGTGAACTGTGTACCATACATTCACCAGGTTAGTCAGTGAGAAGTTATTTATAGCGAGACACATCTGATGGTCTAAGGCTGTTCACCACTTCCATAGTTGGTCCTTCGTTTGTTTGTTTTTTTTTCGTCAGTCAAACCTCCAGTTATTGTCAATGCTGGTCACATGATTTCGCCGCCAATGCAGACCGGTTCAGAAACATCTCATAATGACGTGATAACTTTAGTAAGAAGCAGTTCCAGTCACCATTGCGTCCAGGTGAGTCGCTGTCGGACAACATGGTGGACAGCGCGAGAAGGTAGGGCACATGTAGTGTGAATGAATGCAGCTACATGGAGTGAAAGAGACGGCTATGGCATTGACTGCTGCGACTCTTCTCAATACGATGCGTGTACCTTAATGCTTCAGTCACTTCATGTTGTAGTAACTACTCCCCAGGTGGCCTCCACACTCGTAAACTACCGACACCGATTGCTCTCGTCAGTACACAGAACTTGTAGGATTCTCGTATGTTTTCTTCTAATTCACCTTTACTTTAGTGAGACAAAGATGAATGAGCGCACTACGTGAGTAGTGAATAAGATCCTTGACTCTGTGTTTAGCTTTATCTGTGGTTCACTTGTTAGTCATAGAGTTGTGCAGCGCTGGGGCACTCTTATTTAAGGTAAAATAGCGAGCAGCTGGATTTTGCGCAGAATGAGATCTATTATTTGTGAATTTGGGAGAAATTATCTGGAATACTCTTCATTCTGACGCAGTTCTTCATACTGATGCAGAAGATTTTGTAGGAATTTTAAAGATAACGAAAGCACGCACAAGAATGAAATGTTGAAGGAAATATTTATCCCTCACATAACCAATAACTTTCATGATTAGTGTTAATTTGACCTCTTTGTTTATCATTCTCAGTTGGTTGAAATATTTGTAGTTTTTTGTAATCAGAGAATTTTGTAATTATTAGACTCTTCTTACGCTGTGCAGTCTTTTTGTCAATAACCAGAGTCATCATCAGAATGGGAAGAAATTACATGTGGTGGCCCACAAGGATCCATTTTAGGGCCATTGCTTTTTCTTGTGTACATTAATGATCTCTCATCAGTTATGCTGACAGAAGCAGAGTTCGTTTAGTTTGCAGATGACACAAGTATTGCAATAAATAGTATGTCGAGTGTAGTTCTAGAAAGACCTGCTAATGATATTTTAATGGACATTAATAAATGGTTCAAAGTCAACTCACTGACATTAATCTTCGAAAAGACTCACTATATGCAATTCAGAACCTGTAAGAGGTTTCCACTCAGCATATGCATAAACTGTGAAGAAGAGCAGATAGAAGAGATTGACAGTCTTAAATTCCTGGGATTACAACTTGATAATAAATTCAGTTGGGAGGAGCACACCACAGAACTGCGGAAACGCCTTAACAAATCTGTATTTGCAATTCGAGTGTTAGCAGACATAGGTGACATAAAAATGAAAAAGCTTGCATACTTTGCCTACTTTCATTCCATAATGTCATATGGTATAATATTTTGGAGTAACTCTTCAAGTCAAAGAAAAGTTTTCAGAGTCCAAAAGCGTGTAATACGTGTTATTTGTGGAGTAAATTCACGGACGTCCTGTAGAAACCTCTTCAAAGAACTGGGTATACTAACAACTGCCTCTCAGTATATTTACTCTTTAATGAAATTTGTCCTAAATAATATATCTCTCTTTCCAACAAACAGCTCAGTTCATACAAATAATACCAGGAACAAAAATGATCTGCACAAGGACATAAAAGCTCTTTCTTTAGTTCAAAAAGGGGTCCACTTCTCAGGAACACTCATCGTCAATAATTTGCCAGCAAACATAAAAAATTTTGTTACAAATAAAGATTAGTTTAAAAGGAGCCTGAAAGACTTACCAGTGGCCAACTCCTTCTACTCCACTGACGAATTTTTTAATAGAAACAAATGATGTATTGTATATAGTCATACTATTAGTATTGTTATTTCAGCTTAAAAAAATTAACATGTTCCACATCCAAGAGGATCTCCTCAGCACGGATCTATGGAACGAAAAACTAATCTAATCTAACCATCTAAAATAATCTAATATAATTTTTCAAGAATGACTTTCTTTAAAGTAAAACCCACCTCTGTGATTTATAGTAAATGTTTTAATATTTTGTCGTGTGTGCATTACACCTTACGCCACATGTAGGCACAGATTGTTTCTGACAAACATATATAAAGATATAAGTAGTGAATAGTTCATTTTCCTCAAGCTGCTGCATCTGCTGATTTGTACTTCCTTCCGAGAACGTAAATACCCCCGAAATAAAAACAGTATGCTGAGCACGTGGTAAGTCACTTTTATTTCGGGATAGATTTCACCTAGCATCCTTGAGCAAACAGTGTGTAGTCGGGATTGTCAGACATCTTGCTTGCAAGCAGGTAAATTTGCAGTGAACAATATTGATAATTTCAACAGTTATTTTCTACCGAGTAGAGCAGTAATTTATGTTTATGGATATTCCAAGTATAAAATTGTGCTTCATATCACGCAACGTTCATAATGTATTTCGGTACTGAGTTTTCGCTGTATAGTTTTCACTGAGCGCACAGTTAGTTTCTTTCCTCATTTAATTACATTCATTTTCTTTATTTAAATTTTGTATTTCATGAAGTTTTATTTCACGACATTTTTCACATGCCCAACACATTGCCAAACAACAGGCAGTTTTGTTCAGAAATTGAATATGATATCTAAAGCACAGGTTACATGAGGAGGAAGTTGGTACTAGGCTGAATACCGTAACACCCACAACCATCAAAATGAAACGTGTGGTACATCTATTTAAAAGAAAACTAATAAAAATACTCTTAACGCCTTTTTAAGATAGTCTCCACTGCTTCCGATCTGATCATGTAAGCGTAGAAAAGAGGTCGAATAAATTTCGAAGAGATAAACAAAGAGATAGTATCGACTGCAATTAATAGAGATATACCTCATAAATTAATAATTATTGGTGGTACTGATCATCCGTGGTACACAAAATGGGTCGTATCACTGTTGGAGGCGCAACGAAAAACGCATGCCAAATTTAAAAGTACTCAAAATCCCCAAGATTGGCAAAGTTCTGCAAAAGTTTGAAATATTGCGCGTACTTCAATGCGAGATTCTCTTAATAATTTCCTCAACGAAACTCTGTCTCAGAATCTGGCAGAAAACCCAAACAGATTCTGGTCATTCATAAAGCACACCAGTGGCAGGACGCAATCAATACTTTCACTGCGCGATAACAACGGTGAAGTCACTAATGACAGTGCCCCTAAACACCGTTTTTCGAAACTCCTTCGCCAAAGAAGACGAAGCAAATATTCCACAAATTCAGTGAAGAACAACTGCCAAGATAAGAAACATAGAAGTAGATATCCTCGGTGTAGCACAGCAGTTTAAATCACTTAATAAAAACAAGGCCTCCGGTCTAGATTGCATACCAGAGAGATTCCTTTCACAGTATGCCGACACAATAGCTCCATATTTAGCAATTGTATACAACGGCTCGCTCATAGAAAGAGCCGTACATAAAGACTGGAAAATTGTTTAAGTCACACCAATAACCAAAAAGGGAAATAGGAGTAATCCACTGAATTACAGGTACATATCACTAACGTCGATTCGCAGTAGGTTTTTGGAACTTTTACTGTGTTTTATCATTATGAATTACCTCGGAGAAAACGATTTATTGACAAATAGCACGGATTCAGAAAATATCATTTTTTGTTAAATGCAACTAGCTCCTTATACTCATGAAGTAATGAGTGCTATCGACAAGGGATGTCAAAGTGATTCCATATTTTTAGATTTCCAGAAGGCTCTCAACACCGTTCCTCACAAGCGTCTTCTAACCAAACTTCGTGCCTATGGAATATCCCCTCAGCCGTGCGACTGGTTTCGTGATTTCCTTTCAGAAAGATCACAGTTCGTAGTAATAGACGGAAAGTCATCGAGTAAAACAGAATTAAGATCCGGCGTTCCCCAAGGAAGTTTTATAGAACCTCTATTGTTCCTGACCTGTATTGAAGACATAGGAGACAATCTGAGTAGCCCTCTTAGATTTTTTGCAGATGAAGGTGTCATTTATCGTCTTGTAAAGTCATCAGATGACCAAAACAAATGGCAGAATCATTTAGGTGAGATATCTGTATGCTACGAAAAGTGGCAGTTGAACCTGAATGAAGAAAAGTGTGGGATTATTCACATGAGTACTAAAGGAAATCCGCTAAATTTCGATTACGCGATAAGTCACTCAAATCTGAAGGCTGTAAATTCAAATAAATACTTAGGGATCACAATTACGAATAATCTAAATTGGAACGATCACATAGATAATGATGTAGGTAGAGTATACCAAAGACTGCGATTCATTGGCAGAACACTTAGAAGGTGCTACAGGTCTACTGAAGAGACTGCTTACATCACGCTTGTCCGCGCTATCCTGGAGTATTGCTGTGTGATGTTGTGGGATCCGCATCAGGTGTAACTGACGGGTGACGTAGCTAAAGTGCAAGGAAGGGCAGCTCGTTTTCTATTATAGCGAAATAGGGGAGATAGTGCCACACACATGATACGTGAAGTAGAGTGGCAATCATTAAAACAAAGGCGTTTTTCGTTGCGACGGGATCTTTTCATGAAACTTCAATCACCAGTTTTCTCCTCAGATTGCGAAAACGTACTGTTGGCACCCACCTACATAGGGAGAAATGATAATAACGATAAAGTAAGGGATATCAGGGCCCGCACAGAAAAATTTACGTGCCCGTTTTTCACGTGCACCTTTCGAGAGTGGAACGGTAGAGAAACAGCATGAAGGCGGTTCATTGAACCCTCGGCTATTCACTTTTTTATGAAAATCAAAGTAATCACTTATGTGTAGGTGTGGATGTACGATCAGAATCTCTTTGGGTTACTGCCAGATTTCAAGACAGAGATTCGTTGTGGGAACCGTTAGAATCATCTGACCTCGAAGCTCGTGCTAGATTTCAAGGTTCTGTAAAACGGCGCCAATCTTGGGGATTTTGCGTTAGTTTACATCTGTTTTTCGTTGCTTCTACTACAGTACTCTGACCTTTCGTGTATGCCATTGGGGTTCAGTACGATCTTTTACTAATTTACTTGGTATAGGTTTCTCGATTGAGGTCGCTACTAGTTCTTTGTATTTAAACCAAATCTGTTCTACGCTTCCATAGTCAGACTGGAAGTAGTGGAGACTGTCTTTTAGGAAGGCGTAAAGCGAAACTTGATCTGGTTTTAAATAGATATATTTTGCGTTTATTTTTTCGTGGATTTGGATGTTACAGTATTCAGTCTTGATACAACGACTTTGTGGTTACTAATCCCTGAATCTGTCATGATGGTGCTTACTTTGTCCTTATTATTTGTTGCTAAGAGGTCAAGTATGTTTTTCAAACAATTGCATCTCGAATGGACTGCTGAACTAAACATTCAAAATAAATTTCGGAGAAAGCATACAGTGCCGGCCGAGGTGGCCGAGCAGTTCTAGGCGCTACGATCTGGAACCGCGTGACCGCTACAGTCACAGGTTTGAATCCTGCCTCGGACATGGATGTGTGTGATGTCCTTAGGTTAGTTAGGTTTAAGGAGTGGTAAGTTCTAGGGGACTGATGACCTCAGAAGATAAGTCCCAAAGTGCTCAGAGCCATTTGAACCATTTAGAAAGCATTCAGTACGATTTCGGACGACTTTTTCTGCTTACCATTAACTTTAAACGTGTATTATCGCCAACATATCGGGGGTAGATTTAAGTCACGGTCAACTATAATTGTATCAGTGGGGTATGTATTTGAAATAAGACTCACGTTATCTGTCAACTGTTCAGCAACTATATTCTCCGATCAAGGAGTCGGTGAAAGGGACTAATTATTAATTTATTCCAATCGCCAAATATAACTTCTACCCACGCTTACTTGCAGGAACTAAATACTTTAATTTCACTACAAGGTAAAATATTTCTGACAGCAATAAACACTTCACCACCAACTGTATTTACTCTGTCCTTTCTGAGCACGTTTAGGACCTTCGTAAACATTTCGGCTTAATTTGTATACGGACTTAGCCAGCTTTCCGTATCTATAACGATTTGAGCTTCAGTGCTTTCTATTAGCGCTTGGAGCTCTGGTTCGTTCCAAACACAGCCACGACAAGTAAGAAGTAATTTAAAAACCAGTACAATACCGATCGTTGCTAAACCTAGACTCGTCCTGTTTTCCCTACACCCTTTCGGAATAAGGCCCTTCCTTTAGTTTCCCGGGACCCTGCAACCTAATAAATTGCTCAGTCCCCTCCACACAGCACCCAGTAGCCGTGTTCCGTTAAACGGAACCCGAAACCCATTCCTCTATGGCGCAAGTCGAAGAATCTGCAACGAACCTCTGATTCAGACCCTCCACTCGGCTTTTTACAGATCGTGAGCTCCGCCTCCATCTCGCGAGAAAGACGGGCAGTCCTTATCAATTCAGCTAGCCACCAGAAACCAGAAAGAATGTCTTCCCATCCTACGTGACACCAACATAAGCCGCCACCTGTAGTTAGCGGCGGCATCCTGTGTCTCCATCGCATCTGGAAATACCTGTTTGACATCTAGAATGACTCTTCTCGGCATACACACAGAGCGCACACTAGATTCCTTACCATCCTAGGCAGCCATACCCCTAAGGAGGCCCATTACGCTCCTGACATTGGAGCTCCAACTGTCAGCAATCCCAACCTGTGTGACTGCCCAGATCTTGCAGGCAGGTCGGCCGGTGTGACCGAGCTGTTCTACGCGCTTCAGTCTGGAACCGCGCGACCGCTGCGGTCACAGGTTCGAATTCTGACTCGGACATGGCTGTGTGTGATGCCCTTAGGTTAGTTAGATTTAAGTAGTTCTAAGTTCTAGGGGACTGATGACCTCAGTGATATAGTGCTCACAAGGGAACCTCCCCATCGCATCCCCATCGGATTTAGTTATAAGTTGGCACATTGGATAGGCCTTGAAAAACTAAACACAGATCAATCGAGAAAACAGGAAGAAGTTGTGTGGAACTATGAAAAAATAAGCAAAATATACAAACTGGGTAGTCCATGCTCAAGATAAGCAACAAGAAGGAAAGAGAAAGCCCAGGAGTGCCGTGGTCCCGTGGTTAGCGTGAGCAGCTGCGGAATCAGAGGTCCTTGGTTCAAGTCTTCCCTCGGGTGAAATGTTTACTTTCTTTATTTTCGCAATGTTATGATCTGTCCGTTCGTTCATTGACGTCTCTGTTCACTGTAATAAGTTTAGTGTCTGTGTTTTGCGACCGCACCGCAAAACCGTGCGATTAGTAGACGAAAGGACGTGCCTCTCCAATGCGAACCGAAAACATTTCATCACAAGGTCATAGGTCAACCGATTCCTCCACAGGAAACACGTCTGATATATTCTATACGACACTGGTAACGGCATGTGCGTCACATGACATGAATATGTTGTCGACTTACCTAACTTGTACACTTGGCGAATGGGTAAAAAGATTGTTTTACCTTGCCCGATTTAGGTTTTCTTGTGGATGTGATAATCACTCCCAAAAAAGTGATGAATACATAAGCGTTTGTCACATAAACTGAAAATAAAAACTTAAACTTGTCACCTGAGGGAAGGCTTGAACCAAGGACCTCCCATACGGCAGCTGCTCACGCCAACCACGGGACCACGGCACTCCTGAGCTCACTGATTCTTTGTTGTTGCCTATCTTGCGCATGGACTACTCAGTTTGTATATTTTGCTTATTTTTTCATAGTTCCACACAACTTCTTCCTGTTTTCTCGATTGATCTGTGTTCAGTTTTTCAAGGCCTATCCTCTGTGCCAACTTATAACTAAATCTGAATGGGGTGCGATGGGGAGATTCGCTTGTCAGAGCCAATCAGATCTTGCAGGCTGAGAGGCTTCCCCTGAAACAGAGCAAACGACGCACGTGGCTCATGATGTTTATCAAACGGTGCCTGAAACCTGTTTGTCGGACGAACCAGGGTGGCCCTTAGATAGGCCTCTCACAATGTATTTCGCTGCCTATCTCAACTCTGAACGTCCTCCTACTCGACCACAGGTGAGGGGATAACCTCAGTGCGCGCATTACCAAGGGCGGTCACAGCAGTGGACTGATTGGGGTACACTTAGGACGTGCTGAGCATCCCCTGGATCCCCACGTCCAGCCCGGCACGGTGTTGTCCATATGCAACAGCCTTAAGCTGCGTGACTGCCTGGCGTTGGGAGCGAAGGTTCAGCGGTTCAGCTCGCACATGAACACAGTAATCACAGTCCCCAACCATACTAAACACGGTGGGATCATACTCTAGACAGTTATGAAAACGCAGAACTCTGCCTGAGAAATACACAAACATGCACGAAGTATAACAGTTTAAAGATCACACAACTTCAAAACAAGTCGCTTCTTGATTGGTTGATTTGAGGGAGGGACCAAACAGCGAGGTTATCGGTCCTATAGGATTAGCGAAGTATGGGGAGGAAGACGACCGTGCCCTTTCAAAGGAACTATCCCAGCATATGCCTTGACCGCTTTCGGGAAATCACGAAAAACATAAATCAAGATGGCCGGAAGCAGGTTTGAACTGTCGTCCTCCCACTGTGAGTCCAGTGTGCTAACAACCTCGCTCGGTAAGTTGCATCTTATGAGAGGCTATGTCTACTCACAAACTAAACGGCGTGCTTCGTTGTGCTGCTGCAGTGACAGAAGCTGCCACTCTACTTAAGAGACCAACAACTGTGACTCTTCAAACAAAAACCAATGCCTGTCACGATGCCAACAGCGATTATTTCGTTAATAAATTTTGTAAGCTCCCTGTTAGGATTTTGAAATCGGATAACTCGTAAAAACAAGTGTTAAATATGTCCAGAACTATAAATGCCATCTCGCATACAATGTTCCGACTCATAAAATTGACAAGTAATGCGAACTGACTGAAAACTTAATAAAATAGCACCCGGACAGGATAGACATACTTTGCACAAAGATATCTAATGGACATAGCAAAAGAAAATAGATTTGTGAGAGCCTGATGGGTCGGAACGAACATCTGACTTTACTCGAGTAACATGTACGCAACGTCACTTAACAGCGCCGTGGCATGCAGTGGACAAGTGTATCCACACTGTTATCTTAGTCCACAAATAAATGACAGCAAATTATCACTCGTTAGATTAACAATAACGTCTCTGATCATGCTATGGACATACGGAGCAGAGGAGTTGACTTCCTGACACATCTAAACAGCATTAATCCGAAAATACAATTTACTATGGAGATGCAGAGTAATGGACAACTCAATCTTCTAGACGTGTGTCTGATTTATCGACGGGACGAAGCGTTGGGCAATAAGGTGTATAGAAAGGCCACACATACTAATCGTTATCTGCATCAAGATTCAAACCAACACCCTAGATGAAAGAGAGGTTTAGTAAAAACCTTGGTAGACATGGCCTACGAAATTTGTAAGAATTGTGAAAAATGAGACTGAACAGCTACGGTCGACTTTTGTGAAGACTTTTCTAGCAAGGAGATAGATCGAGCACTTCGCTCTGGGCAGAGAATCAGGAGCAACGACGAGCAACATTCACCCAACGGCAAGGTTTTGCTTCCGTTCATTAGTGAGGTCACAATTAGCAATGGGAAAGTGTTAAGCAAGTATGGGGTGGTAACTATTTTCAGACCCACCAGGAAAATCAAAGAACATTTAAGATCGGCGAAAGATGCACGACACTCTTTGGCTACACCGGGGGTATATACAATTCCTTGTAGTTGTGGACAGGTTTATATCGTTACCACAGAGACAAGTGTGAACACCCGTCTCGTTGAACATAAGAGGAATTGCCGCTTGGGTAACAAGGATAAATTGGCCGTAGCAGAATATGTTTACCAGGAAGGTAATCACGAAATAAAATTCAGCGAGCCGGGCGTCATATCTAAAACCTCGCATTATTATGCGCGCATGTGTGGAGAGGCTATCGAGATTGACAAACACCGCAACAATTTTAACAGGGAGGAGGAAGGTTTTAAACTGGATAAAATTTGATGTCAGCGTTGCACCAGAAGCGTGACGATCAATTATTTTCTATCGAGAATGTTGGCATTACTAGAGTCAGTCTCATAACCAACGCCACGTGATGGACAGTGGCGCACTTTGCACTGCCTATATAATCAGCGCTTCCTCACGTTCTCTCTGCAGTTCGCCGCTTTACCTCGGAGGATGTCTCCCACAGTCGGAGACGAAACGTCAGGGGAGAGTTTTACACATCGAGCATGGCCTATCAACCCGGATGTTTTTAGTGAATCACGACTCTACCAGATGGGTCCAATTCTGACACCTATCTTCTGTTTTGAAAAATCACACATAGAAAATCGGTTTATAATATTCACCACGAGTAACTCAAATTTTGATTAATCGTAGTGTAAGGTGTCAGGCAAATCCAACACCTTCCATGAAAACCCAGACATGATAAGCAAATCCAGTAGTATGTCACATAGCTCCGAATAAATCGTGACATTAAATTAACCAAAGTAATACGGGTAACGAGTGAGCAAATGGAATACCACAGACTAACACAAGAATGCCTAAATGCATGTCATACCTTCAAACCGTGAGACAGACGCAGTTCCGAGGGGAGAAAACAGAACAGAAGCCGAGAGCAGAACCGTGTTAAGCTAGAAGGCCCTACGATAAGGGACGGACACCCACGTCGCCAGCTAACCACCAGGACCACCCCCCAGCCCATGTTAGAAGCTAGAGCCCTCCAGAAAAACAGTATAGATATTACGATAACACTAAAAAGGACACACCAGCCGCAAGTTTTAGCGTGAGACTTTTTCGCGTCTCTGTTACGTTGCAAACGTTAAAAACATTGCCCCACCACGAAAAGTAACCGCCAGGACCACCCCCCAGCCCATGCTACAAGATAGAGCCCTCCAGAAGAACAGTATAGATCTTACGATAACACTAAAATGGCCACACCAGCTGCAAGTTTTAGCGTGAGACTTTTTCGCGTCTCTGCTACGTTGTAAACTTTAAAAACATTGCCCCACCACGAAAAGTATAACGTTTCTCATTGAATAGACAAAATTTTTGTAGGCGGAGCTTAAGGTTAACATTGAGACCCTGATTGGTCAGATGAAAACACAGCCAGATAGTTTTTTTTTAAACCAACTTCGGTAAATTGTAGTAAGGAGAAGTTAGGAGATAGTTGCTTCCGAGTCGGCGAGGTGCGTGGAGCTGTGCCGACCGACGCCTCCTGACACTGCCTAACCAACGCCAAGGTAATGAACGCACGAGATGCCGCATAACAGCGCATAAAGCTTCACTCAGAACTGCAGAAGTCTCATCTGTTACACCCCCGTTTTGTGTAATACTAGTGTAGATCGTCAATTAAAGCTCATGGTATTCACATTTGCTACGTAAGTTAAAATCTGAAACGCGATGATTTTCTGTTATATAATTATTGAGAAGCCACATCAGCCACAGTAATTTACGACAAGTTAGATAAGTAATTAAAGATAATTGAGGGTCACTGTAGACCATTTTGATAGTTTTCTCTCTAGTGAAACTTAATTAAAACCTAGATTATAGATGTGATATGGCATAGGTCATCCTTCGATCCATTGTAGAACTTGGAAACCCATTCAGGGAATATTCGTTCACATTTTTGTTGAACGCAGTTGGTTTTTATCATCCTGTATTAAAACATTTCCTTTTATCAATAGTGCAATTTATTAATAATGTTTTGTGAGTAGAATAAAATTTCCAATGCAAACTTAACTGCTTTTTCGACGTTATTTTACCAGATAACTAAAAATTTAGTTAGTATTAAGATTCTTTTACAGGGAGTGCAGTGGAGCTGACGCTGAAATCATTAAGTATTTGGTTATATCATCACTATTCTCACTGATCTCTTCTGAACTCTACATGTCATGTGTGGTCTGGCGTCTCCTTACCAGCAACAGGTCCCAGGTTCAAACTAGTCAATTCCCTAAAAAACACGTTCAAAGCGTCGTTGCGCGAAAATGGTAAGGAGACACGACATAGAACAACAGACACCACGCAGAATGGTGACAAGTAAAAGTTACTGATTTAGAATGTTTTTGTATAGGACACCATATTAGTATTATTATTACTCAAATGGGATTAAGCAACGATGGCACATACAACGTTGGTGTCCCGAAACATATGGTACAAATATTTTCAACATGCGAGAAAATGAAACAGAATAAGCTATATACGTAGCGAAAAACAATGAATAAAGCTCATTGGTAAGAACCGTGACTCATATAAATGTCCTTCCATTCAGCTGGATTAAAATCAGACAGAAATCTATTATATTCACAAATGGAAAAGTCTATTTCTCCACAAGGAACACACGCTTTGAAGCCATGAAAGCTGCAGTCAAAGTCTCCACCTCAAAACTCGCAATATGAACCAAGAAAACAGATTCTTTTCACCTCCTTGGTTCTGAGAATGGGTGATAGTTTCGAGTTGCAAAAGCACTCATTTTGCACACAGTCAGACTGCACCTTACCACACCGTCGTGCCGCAAACACCAAACCGCGCCATCTGAGTGCCCAGATAAGACCTCACGCTAGGCTACGGCAGACTGTTCCTAGAACCGCTCGGCCACGGCGACCGGCGTGCAAATGTGACAGAGAGCTTTCAACTGCGCAGAATAAATTATGTTACGATAAAAGTATTGGGTCAGTGCCATTAAAAGAAGACTTGAAGGTAGCTGGAGTAATACAACATTTGATATACCAAACATAAAAATATATTTGGTGAAAAATTCATCACTGGAGATCTGGCCAGGTATAATAATCCAAGAAAACCCGAACAACTTGGTCTGACGAGTGGACAGGAGCTCATTCGAGTTGAATTTCATGCAAATATAGCTTTTGAATTGAGGTTGCCTGAGTTCCCGTCGAGCCTTTGCAACCAACTGTGTGATGCGCAGTTCAAGTGCAACCACAATTCTACAACTGGCATTACAATAGTGCTGCTTCAAGCTGCCATCAAGTCTCTAGAAACCAGGAACGCTACATTGTTACCGGTGGCTCGCCGTATTCCTAAATGGTGTAGCACAACGCAGGGTTTCCACAGTCGTGCATTCCATCAGCACGGTCTCCTGCGCAACCATTGATCGAATATTCGGCTAAATCACACCAAGCCGGCCGAAGTGGCCGTGCGGTTAAAGGCGCTGCAGTCTGGAACCGCAAGACCGCTGCGGTCGCAGGTTCGAATCCTGCCTCGGGCATGGATGTTTGTGATGTCCTTAGGTTAGTTAGGTTTAACTAGTTCTAAGTTCTAGGGGACTAATGACCTCAGCAGTTGAGTCCCATAGTGCTCAGAGCCATTTGAACCATTTGAAATCACACCAAACCCTATTGGAGCAGCGTCATCCAGTAATCAGAGCCGCTGGTGCACAAGAGAACAGCCACCCACGTTCCAGGTTTCTAACGAAATCCGGTGGACCGAGTCTATTCAGTCAGCGTCATCGTCTGACACGTTAGCTAGTAACCAAGGTTCTTGTGTTCAGCTCAGGGTGCCTCCACGCGTTGTGGTAGCCGCCATCGTGGTGGTGTCTATATGCGCTAACTTCCTGAATTTGCGCTGCCTGCGCTGACACGCTACTTCGTCAGTAAGGACGCAGCTGCCGCCAACTGCTGTTGCCCTGCCAGCTTCGAGTCAGTAATACGCCACGAGGACGCCACACGCTGCTAACGAGCGCTGCACCGTAGAAGCTAGCACTGTAGTGCTTCATGGAGAGCATCGGTCAATATATGGTATAACGCAGAAGTTGCTCATTGCACTTCTGTATCAATGCCCGCTGCTTTACTGAAAAAGCCATCCCCCATAAGTGCCACTGTAATCAGATATGACTGCGCTGCAATATAGCGAGTATTCTGTTTGAGAATATTGTGTTCTATGTCCAATAAAATGGAGAAGCTTCTGGCAGCACATTTGGAAATTCTACAGCACCAGGATCGTGGCCTATCAAGATGCAGTTTATCGTTGCGCATACTGCTGCTCACTTTAGTTGGGATACCACGACTCCTATGTGTATATAAAATTGGTGGATTCAGGAGGGCCATAATCAGCGCCATGGAGAACTTCAATGACACTTCATGAATAGCACCAAAGAGGAAAGACATATTGTTCGCTCGCCCACACAGTATTTTACAGCCACATGACGTAAGGCAAGAAATGGGTTTGTTTGTAGCAGTACAAATGTCCACAAAAACAAGTTAACGACGTCGGGATCACCAAAGACCACCAGAACAGCGACCATTGTTGGAGCTTCCCTTTATATGGCGGCAGAGAGACGCGCACGACAGTGTTACACCCCACGACTACACTAGACGCGGTGTTGGTACCGCGCCTTCTTTGCCGAAGAGTTCCCGTTGTGCATATGGCATCACGTTGGATGTATGAGTGTTTGGAGGTGTTGAATAGAACGTTAACATATTGCATTTGTTATCTTCATATGGGCCTAGTACCTGACTTGAAGGTATGGCTATTACTGGGTAACGAACACCATCACCTTGGTACGCATTTCCAGTAATACTGACAGCTGCTGTAACATCTCTGAAGTGTTAATACCGATCGCTGTGACATCTCCTCGAAGTCTTCGTGATATTATACTTCTGGAAGGTATTGCAAGATCGCATGTTGCCTATGACTCCTGACCTAACCTGATACAAGGGGTGCTCGACTCGACTGTTACCCTGGCCAGCGCCCATATATCTCACCAACTTACAATGTCTGGTCGCGCGAGGCCGAATGACTGGCCACCACTCGCCAGCTACTGCGATTGTTGAATTCTGTCATAGAGGTGCAGTAGCATGGAATAATGTACCCACATCTGTCCTCAAAGTTTAGTTCGATTCGATGCACAGCTGGCTTAGAGCCACAGTTTCTGCCAAAGGTGATAGCGCTGTGTAGTGTTTTTTAAGTAAGCACCGTTTTTAAATTTAAAAAAAGACTTGCTAAGATATCTAAATAATTTTGTTTTACCTGAAAGCCTGACCTTAATCTACGCACGGAACAGTCTGATTCTTCCTTGTTTACGTTGTGTCCCGAGTGTTTAAGATGCATCCGATAGTCGTGAGTCCCGCCGACTGTGACGTACGGGCTGTTATAAGATTTCTTAGTGCTAAAGGCCTAAAAGCGATCGATATTCATCGTGAGATCTGTGCAGTTTACGGAGAAAACATTATGGGTGATGGAATGGTAAGAAAGTGGGTGAGAGCATTTAAAGATGGCCGCACAAATGTGCATGATGAACAACGAAGTGGGCGTCCTTCAGTCGTTAATGAAAGTTTGGTGCAGGAAGTTGACAGTAAGGTGAGGGAAAGCAGACGCTTTACGATTTCGTCCCTGCGGGATGACTTTCCTAATGTTTCTCGTAGTGTTTTGTATGGCATTGTGACCGAGCACTTGAATTAACGAAAATTGTGCGCGCGTTGGGTACCGTAAATGTTGACGGATGTGCAAAAAACCAAACGTTTAGACAGTGCACTGACTTTCCTTGAGCGGTACCACAACGACGATGATGATTTATTAAGCCACATTGTTACGGGCGATGAAACATAAGGGCTACGTCACACCAGAATCAAAGCAACAGTCCATGGATGTTGAGCAAGGGCATTGTTTTGCTGCAAGACAATGCCCGTCCGCATGTGACGAATCAGACCAAAGATCTCATCACATCTTTTCGATGGGAAACTCTAGAGCATCCTCCGTACAGCCCCGATCTTGCGCCCAGTGACTACCATCTGTTCCTGCACTTGAAGAAACACCTGGGTGGTCAGCGTCTTCAAGTCGATGACGAAGTCAAAACAGTGGTGATGCAGTGGTTAACAAGTTAGGCGGCAGACTTCTATGAGGATGGTATTCAAAAACTGGTACAACGTCATGACAAGTGCCTCAATATTGACGGAAATTATGTAGAACAGTAGATTAAGGTACAGGATTTCATGTAAAAATAAAATTATTTAGATATCTTAGCACGTCTTTTTTAATTTTCGAAACGGCACTTACTTAAAAAATACGCCTCGTACATGACGTGACTGTATCACATACAAACATAATCATGTATTTTTCCTAATATACTGCATGTGTATGAAAATTAAAACTCCATTACTTTCTGCCCTTCATTGTGTTTCAAATTTAATGGTGAGCATGTATGAATGCGTGGTTTCGCGGCGATATGAATTGATAAAATTTTCTCGGGCTTCCAGCCGCGTCGGGTGGTTAAAATCCCACGAGCTTTCGACAGAGCTCTCCTCAGTCATTGTCAAGTGATAAGAGTGACTGCTGTGTCGCCAAGGACGCGTCGTTATATAGCCGCACTGCTGGCTGTGACGTCACTAGCGCTCTCTTCCTCGCCTTACACGGTAATGTTTTCATCTCGCGTCCGTCGCACCCGTTTTAACCTTGCGATGGCCGGGTCACAGGCTGTGCTGAGCTGCAAACCGCCGTCCTTGTTGATGGTGTTTTCAGACGTTTTTATTTCAATAAATTCTTTTGACGCCATTCCAAAATCCCTTCGTCCTCACACCGACACTTGTTTCATCGAATAGAATTCGGTGTCCATTTTTTAAGGCATGTTCAGCCACGGCCGGTTTTTCTGGATGACGTAGGTGTAAGCACCGAGGTAGTAACAGCCACACTGACATGGTATCTTATACACTCCAGGCGTTCTAAGCCCTAGATCGTTCTTCACAGGCCCCATGAGCTGTAGAATTTTGCTTGGGGGCCTCAGCACCGATGAAATGTTATATCTCTTCAGAAGCCGGCTAATCTTTCCCGACACCGTACCACAGAAAGGGAAAAACACAAGTTTCTTGCTTTCTTCTTCGGTGGTGTTCTCTCCTCTGCTGGTGTGCTTCTTGCGTGTCACACCACATATAGCTTGTGACACTTGTCCGTAGCTGTACCCGTTTTCCTGGAAGTCTTTTCGGAGCAGGCTCAGTTCTAGTGGCAGACTCCCAGCGTCTGACACGACTTCAGCTCGATGGACGACGGTATTTAGAACGCCACGTTTTTGTGCCGGATGGTGGTGGCTGAAACCGTGCAGATACCGATCTGTGTGTGTCGGTTTCCTGTAGACACTGTGGCTGAGGTGCCCATTGGTTTTCCGTCGAACGAGGACGTCAACGAAGGGCTATGCATAATTTGTCTCGACTTCCATCGTAAACTTGTTGTGGCCGTGAATGCTGTTCAGGTGTTCTAAGACTTCTCCTAGTTTTTCACGACCATGGGGCCAAATGATAAAAGTGTCATCGGCGTAACGATAAATGCAACCTGGCTTAGCTGGAGCCGTGTCCAAGGCGATGTTTCAAAATTTTTCCGTAAAAAGGTTGGCTAAGGATGGAGCTAGTGGGCTTCCCATAGCCACGCCGTCCTACTGGTCGAAATACTGGCCGCCCTGTAGGAAATACGACGATGTCGACGTGTGCCTAAACAGTCCCACAATTGTGCTATCAAATAACTGGGAGAGGAGATCTATACAGTCTTTGACGCCGGCCGATGTGGCCGAGCGGTTCTGGGCGCTTCAGTCTGGAGCCGCACGAACGCTACGGTCGCAGGTTCGAGTCCTGTCTCGGGAATGGATGTGTGTGATATCCTTAGGTTAGTTAGGTTAAGTAGTTCTAAGTTCGAGGGGACTGATGACCTCAGATGTTAAGTCCCATAGTGCTCAGAGCCATTTGAACCATTTGAACAGTCTTTGACCGGAACACGCGCAAGCAAGGAGACCACATCAAAACTAACAATTATATCTTCTTGACTAAGACGTACTTGTTTAATTCTGTTGATAAAGTCGTCAGTATTCTTGATGTCATGCACACAATGACCCACATATGGTGCACCGCATGTGTGTTGTTGTGTGCATCACATCAAGAACACCGACGACTTTATCAACAGAATTGAACAACTTCGTCTTAGTCAAGGAGATATAATGGTTAGTTTCGATGTGGTCTCCCTGTTTGCTCGTGTTTCGGTCAAAGACTGTATGGATCTCCTCTCCCAGTTATTTCATAGCACAATTGTGGGATTGTTTAAGCACACGTCGACATCGTCGTATTTCCTACAGGGCGGCCAGTATTTCGACTAGTAGGACGGCGTGGCTATGGGAAGCCCACTAGCTCTATCCTTAGACAACCTTTTTATGGAAAAATTTTAAAACATCGCCTTGGACACGGCTCCAGCTAAGCCAGGTTGCTTTTATTTTTACGCCGATGACAATTTTATCATTTGGCCCTATGGTCGTGAAAAACTAGGAGAAGTCTTAGAACACCTGAACAGCATTCACGACCACAACAAGTTTACGATGGAAGTCGAGACAGATCATGCATAGCCCTTCGTTGACGTCCTCGTTCGACGGAAAACCAATGGGCACCTCAGCCACAGAGTCTACAGGAAACCGGCATACACAGATCGGTATCTGCAGGTTTTCAGCCACCACCATCCGGCACAAAAACGTGGCGTTCTAAATACCCCCGTCCATCGAGCTGAAGTCGTGTCAGACGCTGGAAGTCTGCCACTAGAACTGAGCCTTCTCCGAAAAGTCTTCCGGGAAAACGGGTACAGCTACGGACAAGTGTCACAGGCTACATCTGGTGTGACACGCAAGAAGCATACCAACAGAGAAGAGAACACCACCGAAGAAGAAAGCAAGAAACTTGTATTTTTCCCTTTCTGTTGTACAGTGTCGGGAAAGATTAGCCGGCTCCTGAAGAGATATAACATATCATCGGTGTTCAGGCCCCCTAGCAAATTTCTACAGCTCATGGGGCCTGTGAAGAACGATCTAGGGCTTAGAACGCATGGAGTGTACAAGATACCATGTCAGTGAGGCTGTTACTACGTTGGTCAAACAGTACGCGTTGTGGAGCAACGCCGGACGGAACACGAGAGGTGCTTACGCCTACGCTATCCAGAAAAATCAGCCGTGGCAGAACACCCGTTAGAAAACGGACTCCGAATTCTGTACGACGAAACATCTGTAGTTATGAGAACGGAGGGATTTTGGGATAGCGTCACAAAAGAAGCTATTGAAATAAAAATATTTGGAAACACCATCAACAAGGACGGTGGTTAGCGACTCAGCACAGCCTGGGACCCGGCCATCGCAAGGTTAAAACGGGCGTGACGGACGCGGGATGAAAACATTACCACATATGACGGGGAAGAGAGCATTAGAGACGTCACAGCCAGCAGTACGGCTATATAACGATGAGGCCACAGCGGCACAGCCGTCTATCTTACCACTTGCTAATGACTGAGGAGAGCTCGGTGAAAAGCTCGTGGGATTTAAACCACCTGACGCGGTTGGAAGCCCAAGAAAATTTTATTAATTAATGGTGAACAGTATAATTTATTAGGATGCTTTCCTCTAGAGAAAAGCAGGTAGTACGTAAGTTTTTCTTGTTAATCTCAAAGTTAAATTCACTTAAATAAGATCAAAATAAGAATTGGGGATGAAATCAGTATTAATTAAAATTTATGATATAAATGATATTGAAATTCGCTTTGAAATTTTGAACCAACAGTGTAATGAATACGAAATGGGAAACAATTCGTGTCGGCTTGAGATCCGTATGTTAATATGTTCCTTCAGTTTTTGCAAACATACAACCGGCTTTCCTTTCGTGAGCCGACCGGAGTGGCCGAGCGTTTCTAGGGGCTTCAGTCTAGAACCGCGCGACCGCTACTGTCGCAGGTTCAAATCCTGCCTCGGGCATGGATGTGTGTGACGTCCTTAGGTTAGTTAGGTTTAAGTAGTTTTAAGTTCTAGGGGACTGATGACCTCAGATGTTAAGTCCCATAGTGCTCAGAGCCATTTCCTTTCGTGAATAGCAGTGACGTATGAACAGCAAGCAACTGTGGCTTACGCTGTCTCAAGGATCCATAAAAATTAAATTAAATTGTTGAACTGAAAATAACTGACTCACTGATGGTGAATCCATTAAAATGTAATGATGCATTACAGTACACGTTCTGCGTACCAAATTGTGCACTTCATGTGTGCGAAAGACAGTTCTCAATAATTATCCTGTAGACGCTGCCTGTGTAGCATGCGCCACGTTGGATGCCAACTGACCACAGAATCTCTGTGATATATATCTTCATCTACTAGACAATGAAACCATAAGCAGGGCGTTACACATTTTAGTTACACAGAATGGCAGGTAAAGTAACTAAGCACTGCAGAATTTATGAGGAATTAATAACTCTTTTTATCGTGAATTATTTCTGGTAGACAGCAAACGGTTTAATTAGTGGTGCTTCTTCTTTCTACAAGCCGGTTTCAGTTAAAGCTCCATTCTCAAATAAACCTGTAGATGTTACAGTTAGTGAGTATCCTGGAATATTCCCCGTGGCTTCATACGACTTTAAAGTCAGTATTTTCTTTTCGGCTGGGCCCGCAACATAGAATATGTCATGATAGGATATTTTATAAGAAATTATTCCAGGTAAGCTGCAGATAGTTTAATCAGTAATGCTTCTTCCTCACTACAAGCTTGTTTCGCCTATAGCGCCAGTTTCGTTAAAGCTGCAGATATTAGAGTTGCTAAGTCTCTTATTATGTTCCTCGTAGTTTCATATGACATTAAAGCCAGTGTTTTCTTTTCGACAGGGCACGCAGCAATGACATTTTATCATGAATGTTTCCACGTTTACAATAGAATGGTACTATAACCAAAATAAGCTTGTACTAAGGAAGATACACTAATACTTAAAATATTTGCAGCTTATCTGGAAAATAAAATGTCACATTGTGACGTATTCTATGCTGCGTCCAGACAGAAGAGGAAACAATTAAAAACTCATTTACAGAGATATGTAAACATGCAGAATACGGCGCTGCAGTCGAAAAGGTCTATATAGGACAACCAGTATCTGGAGCAGTTGTTAGGTTTGTTACTGCTGCTACTAAATTTAAGTGAGTTTGAACGGGTTGTTATAGGCGGCGCACGAGCGATGGAACACAGCTTCTCCGAGGTAGTCATGAAGTGGAGATTTTCCAGTAGGACCATTTCACGAGTGTACCGTGAATATCAGGAATCGGGTAAAACGTCAAATCTCCGACATCCCTGCGGCCGGAAAAAGATCCTGCAAGAACGGGACCAACGATGACTAAAGTGAATCAGTCAACGTGACAGAAGTGCAACCCTTCCCCAAATTATTGCAGATTTGAATGCTGGACCATCAACAAATGTCATCGTGCGAACCATTCAACGAAACATTATCTTTATGACCCTTTGGAGCCGAAGGCCCGCTAATGTACCCTTGATGACGGCACGACACGAAGCCTTACGCCTCACCTGGGCCCGTCAACACCAGCATTGGACAGTTGATGACTGGAAACTTGTTGGTTGGACGGACGTGTCTCGTTTCATATTGTATCGAGTGGATGGATATGTACAGGTATGAGATAACCTCATGAATCCATGGACCCTACATGTCAGCAGGGGACTGTTCAAGCTGGTGGAGGCTCTGTAACGTTGTAGGGCGTGTGCAGTTGGAGTGATATGGGACCCCTGATCGTAGAGATACGACTCTGACAGGTGGTACGTACGTGAACATCCTGTCTGATCACCTGCATCCAATCATGGCCATTGTGCATTCGGACGGACTCGGGCAATTCCAGCAGGACAGTGGGACGCGCCACAGGCCCAGAATTGCTACAGAGTGGCCCCAGGAACACTCTTCTGAGTTTAAAGACTGGTCACCAAACTCCCCGGACATGAACATTATTGAGCACATCTGGGATGCCTTGCAACATGGTGTTCAGAAGAGATCTCCAGCCCCTCGTACTCCTACGGATTTATGGACAGTCCCGCGGGATTCATGGTGTCAGTTCCCTCCAGCACTACTTCAGACATTAGTCGAGCCCATGCCACGTGTTGCGTCACATCTGCGTGCTAGCGGGGGCGCTACACGATATTAGGCAGGTGTACCAGTTTCTTTGTCTCTTCAGTGTATGAATAAATAAAATGCAATGCATTTAGTCGTAGTGAAGAGAGAGATCACTTATTGTCAGCCATATACTGTTCATATTAATTGCCTCGTTTGGGATATATTCTAACACATTCGTTACAGAACTTGGCATCCGAGACAGGATAAAGTTAAAAACACAGTAACATACGTACCGATGTATACCTTGTGCGTTGGAAGCATCTGTATTGAGGGTGTATATTTGGCTATAAGGTACCTTTCGTTGTTTTCAGTTTAAGGAAATCGTAAAATGGCTAGCCAACTTTCTCGAGAGTCTTACGGTTATAAAGTTACAGTCTTCTGCATGGTAAATCTCCTGCCCACGTAGCTCAGTGTACCATTGTCGGTGCTATGTACGAGGGCTGTCCAGAAACTAAGTTAAGATTGATCGCGAAATTAAAATCACAGTGAAAATCAGAAATGTTTGATTTGTAACAGTTAGCTACACCTTTCAGCTACCTCTCTACGTAGTCGCCGTTCTGATTCAGACATTCGTCGTAGCTTTGTACCAACTTTCCAATACCCTCATCATAGAAGGCAGCAGCCAGTGCTTTCCGCCAATTCTCTACGCTGGCCTAAAGCTCGTTGTCTGTGCCAAAATGTTGTCTTCATAGCCAGCGGTTCGTTTGGGCAGAGATGAAACTCAGTGGGAGACAATTACGGGCTGTATTGTGGGTAACCAAACATTTCCAATTGAAACGATGCAGGAACATCTTCATTGCCCCTGCAGAATGAGGCTGAGAATCGTCTTGAAGAAGAAACCGCATGACAGTTATGTAATGTTGGTTGCATAGCTTCAGGGGAAACTTCTCACTAGGCCCTCGTACTTGGCGGGAGACACTATTTTCTATAACATCTTTTCGCGCTCACTAAGAGCTCAGGAATGAAAAGAGCGACATCATTCAACCTAGAGTGATACTAGAGACACTGCCCAACACACCTTTGCAAAGCTTTATCGGATTTTCATAGTCGTTTCCATTTCGCGACCGATCGTAACTTACTTTCTGGACAGCCCTCGTATAATCTATGTGAATAGATTATGGTACTGTGAATCAATATTAGTGTTTCTGTCCTCATCCATACGTGTTTAAAGCAAGGAAAAACAGCTCTCTGAGTGCCTCGTGACAAGATTTAATCAATCGTATCGTTTCGGTTTAGACTCTACGCGAGATATACAATGTAAACAGTAGACGTTTTGATGAAAATAATGATGATGACAGTGCTGACAATGAAGGCAGAAATGGTGATGATAATGTCTCGCACTTACAGGAGACTCTTCGTCTGGGACTTCAGTGCTCAAACTAAAATGTAAGTGGCAATCGTGTTTAAAATGAGAAAACATTAAAAGTTAAAATTAAATAAATGTGAAAATAAGCTTACATACCCACACACAAACGCAAATAAATATCTTACATATAATAATGACGTCAGTTTTGAAAATTCTACGCAAAATTAAATTTGGAATTTTGTAGACAAAACAGTATATCAGTAGAGCAGATATGTGTGTTTGATTGACTAATAAAATCTCCCACCACAAGGCTTGGTGCACTATTTGGAAGAGGACGAGGTCACAGTATTTTCATATAGTTGGAAAGTGATAGCACATTGTGTTCCGTTGTGATCCCTGAAAATATCCTTCACTGCTACGTCAGCTCGGTGATTCCTCTGGATGTCCACGATCCCTTGTACCCAGCTTAATGACTAATTCCACCTGGATGAAATTCTCAGCACGTCTGAGGCTTCTCCCAAATAATGAGCACCTCAGGGAACTCAGCATCTGAGTAGGTACGAACTTGGCGAACCCATGTTCTTGTTTTCCAGTCTTTGTATTGGTGAGTACGACAGTCCCATAAGTATGCACGGAGACTACTATTACAAATATCACCGTGCAGAGCTGCGGGAGAACGCAACGTCAGAGGTAACTGGCCAGAGGCTGCTTGTCAGAATGTGTTTGTAATCGAAGTAGTGTCGTCTTTCTACATCTCAAAGGATTTAAAAATAATAGCTGGTACTTTAAAACTAGCAAAACAGTTGAGAAACGTTACTCTCAGTGTGAACATCCAGTTCCAATCAACATAACCCGAAGTAGTTATGACTGACGTTCTTGTTTTATAAATTGGTTCCTCAAATAACACTAACAAGGAGACCAACCGACAACCGGTTTTCTGTACTTTATTCTAGTTGTGGTACGTGAAGTTCAGAATTCACGTATCAATCATCCGTAGTGTACTGTCTGTCATCGGGTTCCCCTATATGGCAGGCAGCACCGCATAACAGCCACGTATGAGGGAAACAAACCAAAAGCCACACAGGCGAAGACATCAGGCAAACACGCCGAAGATTTCAGTCGATTAAAAGCTTTGCAGAGGTCGCCGCGACATACCCGGCCACGGATTCCTACGCCAGGTTTCTATTGGCTCAAGCTCGCTATACAGGGTGTTACAAAAAGGTACGGTCCAACTTTCAGGAATCATTCCTCACACACAAATAAAGAAAAGATGTTATGTGGACATGTGTCCGGAAACGCTTAATTTCCATGTTAGAGCTCATTTTAGTTTGTTCTTCCACCTACGCTCAATGTAGCACGTTATCATGATTTCATACGAGATACTCTAACTGTGCTGCTAGAACATGTGCCTTTACAAGTACGACACAACATGTGGTTCATGCACAATGGAACTCCTGCACATTTCAGTCGAAGTGTTCGTACGCTTCTCAACAACAGAATCGGTGACCGATGGATTGCTACAGGCGGACCAATTCCATGGCCTCCACGCTCTCCTGACCTCAACCCTCTTGACTTTCATTTATGGGGGCATTTGAAAGCTCTTGTCTACGCAACCCCGGTACCAAATGTAGAGACTCTTCGTGCTCGTATTGTGGACGGCTGTGATACAATACGCCATTCTCCAGGGCTGCATCAGCCCATCAGGGATTCCATGCGACGGAGGGTGGATGCATGTATCATCGCTAACGGAGGACATTTTGAACATTTCCTGTAACAAAGTGTTTGAAGTCACGCTGGTACGTTCTGTTGCTGTGTGTTTCCATTCCATGATTAATGTGATTTGAAGAGAAGTAATAAAATGAGCTCTAACATGGAAAGTAAGCGTTTCCAGACACATGTCCACGTAACATATTTTCTTTCTTTGTGTGTGAGGAATGTTTCCTGAAAGTTTGGCCGTACCTTTTTGTAACACCCTGTATAGGCCCGGCCGGTCGAAGACAGACCAGTCTTCGTCCGCTGCTAATGGCAACCGCTATAGCAGAGTCTCCGAGAAGATATCACCGAAGCCGCCGTAGTGCACCGCCGATCGAAGTACCAGCCGACCGAGAGGAACCACATCTCCGGCTAGATCGGCGGACGTCTACATCTATTGTACAGCCAGCTATTGTATTGTAGAAGAAGTTACGTTCAATATACTGTTGTAGAATTCGATGTTACTTTCAAAAGTCTCAAGAAAATCGACTTTGAAATTTTCCGTGGTACGTTAATCCACTAAAATAAAATCGAACTTCATGTCTGGACGAGATTCGACTCTTCTCATTGTCTTTTTGTTTGCTGTATTTTTTATTCTATTAGAATAATTTCATCATTAAAATACAATATAGATTTTCTCAAATATATGCTGATTAACACATATCTAATAATGAGTTCTTATGAAAAACGCAAATTATTAGGTTTCTAATTAAATATCGTACACAAAAATCAAATTTTAGTTGTAAATATAAATTTTTAATTATTGGTATGTTATAAAAATTAGCAAATTTCTGATATTTTTAATTGAAAGAATATTTATTAAATATCTTTTATAAAATATCGGTAAATGAGAATATATCGTATTTACGTATTTAATTAGAAAGTATGAGATGTGCGTTTTTCATAAAAATGATGAAGAGATATGTATTAATTAGCATATATTTGATTAATTTTGTATTTAAATGATGTTGGTAACAGAACTGAAACCGTAAAATATGAAACGAAACAGAAGACCAAAGGAGATTCGAACCACCAATCCACTACCATAATTACCATTCCCAAACGTTACGAGATCAGCCACGTGGTCTGTTGTGAAAATTGCCTTAACTATAGAGAATTAAAATTCCTAGGAAACTTTTACGAGAGTAACGACGCAAAACATGCTACCTTTGATTGCATTATCCACGCGAATGCTCGAAGAAAGAGCGACCATCCTTCTGTGTGAACTGTGGTTGTCATTCTTCAACAAGATACATAGTCAGACGCCGTCAAATAGGTGATCTGCATGCCAGAAGTCCGATGCTATTCGAACCATTCGTTCAGTGTCACAACAGGGACCGTTTACACGGAAATAGGATCCCACTCTGATGGAATTCACTCCTCTACACAGATGAATGAGTGTAAGATGTTGGCTGTGAGTTTGGCCAGACAGTGATGTGGGGAGTATTTTTAACACTCGTTGGGGCTACCAAATATACATTACTTATTTCCTTGTTTTCTAAAACGGTTTGTAACGACTTACCTGCATTAATATGGCTGTAATTTACGTGTAAAAATTTGTTTTCAACCTAATGAAACATTAATAATAATAACAATAATAATAATAACGATAATGATAAAGGAACAAAATGATTATAAATGAAAGTAAAATACAATAAGCTCAAATATTCCAGTTGTGCTCCAACAATACTGTGTGTAAGCTTTCCCCAGTTCACAAGTTCATTCTAAGCAAAAGTTTAACACGCCCCTGCTTTCATCCATTTGCTAGAAATGCAAGTCATATTTCTGTGAAGCAGTCCAAAATGATTTAGGGCTGGCTCTGAGCACTATGGGACTTAGCTTCTGAGGTCATCAGTCGCCTAGAACTTAGAACTACTTAAACCTAACTAACCTAAGGACATCACACACATCCATGCCCGAGGCAGAATTCGAACCTGCGACCGTAGCGATCGCACGGGTCCAGACTGTAGCGCCTAGAACCGCTCGGCCACTGCGGCCGGCAATGATTTAGGCTTAAAGTGAATATCAGAATGGTTCCTTCCTCATCTTCACTCTACCTTAGCTTGTGGTGTGACTCTTAAGACTTCGTCGTCGACGGTATATGAAGCTCTAGTCTTAGTACTTTCATTCTTTCCTATGTTGTTCGCCCAAAAACCGGCTACGTCTGAAACAATACCCTCCCCGACTATGTATGTGTTGAACACAGCCTCAGTGTGTAGCAGATAATACAATGGAAATGGCATTTCATGCTACACAGATACTCAGATTTGCGGTAGGTGTAGTATTTTTGATACCAAAAAGCAATTTTCTCAGTAACAGACCGATGCTTACTAATGAAAGTACAACCAAAAGGGGAATCAAATTAATACTGTGACTGCAGTAAAGATTTCTTGCCAGGGAGGATGCAGCACGTTATCGTAAATAGACAGTCATTGATTAATTCAGGCGTACCTCGGAGAAGCCCTTGCTGTTCACGTTGTATATTAATGATCTATTATTATCACTACTATCATCATCATCATCATCATTTAAGACTGATTATGCCTTTCAGAGTTCAGTCTGGAACATAGCCCCTTTATAAAATTCCTCCATGATCCCCTATTCAGTGCTAACATTGGTGCCTCTTCTGATGTTAAACCTATTACTTCAAAATCATTCTTAACCGAATCCAGGTACCTTCACCTTGGTCTGCCCCGACTCCTCCTACCCTCTACTGCTGAACCCATGAGTCTCTTGGGTAACCTTGCTTCTCCCATGCGTGTAACATGACCCCACCATCTAAGCCTGTTCGCCCTGACTGCTACATCTATAGAGTTCATTCCCAGTTTTTCTTTGATTTCCTCATTGTGGACACACTCCTGCCATTGTTCCCATCTACTAGTACCTGCAATCATACTAGCTACTTTCATATCCGTAACCTCAACCTTGTTGATAAGGTAACCTGAATCCACCCAGCTTTCTCTCCCATACAACAAAGTTGGTCGAAAGATTGAACGGTGCACAGATAACTTAGTCTTGGTACTGACTTCCTTCTTGCAGAAGAGAGTAGATCGTAGCTGAGCGCTCACTGCATTAATTTTGCTACACCTCGCTTCCAGTTTTTTCACTATTTTGCCATCTTGTGAGAATATGCATCCTAAGTACTTGAAACCGTCCACCTGTTCTAACTTTGTTACTCCTATTTGGCACTCAATCCGTCTGTATTTCTTTCCCACTGACATTACTTTCGTTTTGGAGATGCTAATCTTCATACCATAGTCCTTACATTTCTGATCTAGCACTGAAATATTACTTTGAAAACTTTCAATCGAATCTGCCATCACAACTAAGTCATCCGCATATGCAAGACTGCTTATTTTGTGTTCACATATCTTAATCTCACACAGCCAGTCTATTGTTTTCAACATATGATCCATAAATAATATGAACAACAGTGGAGACAGGTTGCAGCCTTGTCTTACCCCTGAAAGTACACTGAACCATGAACTCAATTTACCGTCAACTCTAACTGCTGCCTGACTATCCATGTAAAGACCTTTAATTGCTTGCAAAAGTTTGCCTCCTATTCCTTAATCTCGTAGAACAGACAATAACTTCCTCCTAGGAACCCGGTCATATTCCTTTTCTAGATCTTTTCTGTTCCACTCATAACACTTCTCCATTATTTACCGTAAGCTAAAGATCTGGTCCTGACAACCCCTAAGAGGCCTAAACCCACACTGATTTTCATCCAATTGGTCCTCAACTAATACTTGCACTTTCCTTTCAACAATACCTGAGAAGATTTTACCCACAAAGCTGATTAAAGATATACCTCTGTAGTTGTTACAACCTTTTCTGTTTCCATGTTTAAAGATTGATGTGATTACTGCTTTCGTCCAGTCTGATGGAACCTGTCCCGACTCCCAGGCCATTTCAGTTATCCTGTGTAGCCATTTAAGACCTGACATTCCAATGTATTTGATGAATTCCGACTTAATTTCATCCACCCCAGCTGCTTTATTGCACTGCAGTCTATAGACCATTTTCTCCACTTCCTCAAATGTGATCCTATTTCCATCATCATTCCTATCCCATTCTACCTCGAAATCTGAAATATTACTGATCGTATTTTCACCTACATGGAGCAACTCTTCAAAAGATTCCCTCCATCTGCCCAAGGCATCCACAGGATTCACCAGCAGTTTCCTGATCTGTCCAAAATACTTGTCATTTCCTTCTTACCTCCCTTTCGAAGACTGCTAATTACACTCCAGAATGGTTTTCCAGTAGCTTGACCCATAGTCTCCAACCTGTTTCCAAAGTCTTCCCAAGATTTTTTCTTGGATGCTGCAATTATCTGTTTGGCTTTGTTTCTTCCTTCAACAATGCTGCAATTATCTGTTTGGCTTTGTTTCTTTCTTCAACATAACTTTCTCTGTCTACCTGAGTTCTAGTATGTAGCCATTTTTGATACGCCTTCTTTTTCCTTTTACAGGCTGCCTTGACTGTGTCATTCCACCAAGCTGTTTGCTTCATCCTACATTCTTTAGCCACTTCTAGTACTGTGTCCCTGTACCTTGTCCATTCCTTTTCCAATGACTGTAATTGACTACATTCAACTAGCTAGTACCTTTCTGAGATTGCTGTTATGTACTTGTGCCTGATTTCCTTATCCTGAAGTTTCTCCACTCTTATCCTCCTACATATGGACCTGACCTCCTGCACTTTCGGCCTCACAATCCCAATTTCACTGCAGATTAAATAATGATCAGTGTCATCAAAAAATCACCTGAATACACGTGTGTCCCTCACAGCCTTCCTGAATTCCTGATCTGTTATTATATAGTCAATGACAGATCTGGTTCCCGTGCCTTCCCAAGTATACTGGTGAATGTTCTTGTGTTTAAAAAAGGAGTTTGTGATTACTAAGCCCATACTGGCACAGAAATCCAAGAGTTGTTTCCCGTTCCTGTTGGCCTCCATATCCTCTCCAAATTTACTCATAACCTTTTCATACCCTTCTGTTCGATTTCCAATCCTGGCATTAAAATCCCCCATGAGCAGAACACTGTCCTTGTCCTTCACTCTAACAACTACATCACTGAGTGCCTCATAAACACTATCCATCTTATCTTGATCTGTCCCTTCACAATGCGAATATACTGACACAATCCTAATTTTCTTGCTAGACACTGTCAAATCTATCCACATCAGTCGTTCGTTTACATACCTTATTGCAAGTACGCTGGGTTCCATTTCTTTCCTGATGTAAAACCCTACACCCCATTGTGCTATTCCTGCTTTGACTCCTGACAGGTAGACCTTGTATTCTCCCACTTCCTCTTCTTTCTCACCCCTTACCCGAATGTCACTAACAGCTAAAACGTCCAGCCCCATCTTACTTGCAGCCTCTGCCAGCTCTACCTTCTTCCCAGAGTAGCCCCCATTAATATTAATAGCTCCCCATCTCATTACCATTTGTTTGCCAAGTCGTATCTTAGGAGTCCCTGGTTTGTCAGTTAGAGGTGGGACTCCGTCACCTCCAAAGGTCCGAAGCATTTTGCTCTGATTGTTGCCAGCATCATATTTAAAGTACCAGGGAAGCAGGTTGCTAGCCTTACTTGCCCCGAGTCCCATTGGGTTTTACCCCTAACGGTTGAGGGACTAACCGGTGGATTTGGTAGTCTTTGCCGTATGAGCACAAAGATGACCACGACTCAGAATATGTCCGAGATGCCCAGCCTTCTTCCAAAGTAACTGTTATCCACTTACTTGGCCACTCATACGTTGCCCGTGGTTCATGAACTAGGACATGACTACAGGAACCCACACCATGAACCGCATCACTACTATCGTATTCATCAAATACAATAACAAAACTGTTATAAATTTTCAGCCAAAAAATACAAAAGTACAACTGTTAACACTACATAAACATTAAACTGTCCATGTTACGCACGTCGTCGAATACTTCATGCAGATACCAGTAACGGAAAGTCTGTTGGGGTACTGACTTACAATATGACTCATTGTGTGAATATCACCTTACTGACATATGCTGTCAGCACACAACAGTCACATATTCAGGCTGCAATTCCATATGCCTTTTCCAGTTCGTAATCGGTTAAGCTGAATCCATGCTTCTCTAGGATGATAAAGCCTTGACCTTTAACAATTGGGTTGTCAATCATTCTGTCTTTCCGGGTTTTCATAGCTTGACACTCATGTTTCCTTTCCGCTTCTCGTTTGAACGCAGTGGGGAGCATTTGGACTGCCTCTTGATATGTTAATACGGGACACCGTGCTGGATCCCAACGGCCTTGTATCACTAGCAGTCGAAATGACGTTTCATAGGCAATGAGAGTAAATTTTCGTGAAGAGGAATTGATTTATTCTTAGAAACTTGCTCTCAAAGGTTGTAGAGACCCGGTTTTCGAAGAAGGTGAACTGGACAGGTGTTCAATAGTATTGTTATCCAGCATGTAAGTGTAGAACTGACTTTGCCACTAATGGTCCCTATAATAGCATTCAGATGAACGTGAGCTTTCTTCATATAAGCGCTGCAGATCCAAACTGGTGCGCAATATTCTGCTGCAGAGTATACCAACGCAAGGGACGTTTCGCTGAGAACTGAGGTATTTGCTGCGATGTACTACCTGCAACTTCCTTACCGGATTCACTCTTGTTGTAACTTATTATTTGTATTGGAATAATGTAAATGGTGTGTCACCATTCTTTGTAATTGTATATGACTATGCCAAGAGCGCCAAACCGAGGGCTGATCTCTGCCGATGATAGACGGTTAAAGGGATGGAAACGACATACTTTAGGTTTAGAAACATTAAGTGTAATTCTCCACGATTTAAAATATTCATAAAGTTACAGAGGCCGTCTGTTAGTTGTTCTTCACTTTCAAAGAGATGATCACACAGATATTAAATTGCGAAGTCATCTGCACACTGGAAATTCCGGAAAGTCAAGTTTGCCAGGTCTGTGGTGTAGAGACTAAATAACACCGGAAAAGCACAGAGACTTGAATCAAGCCATCGCTGAGTACGTACCGTCTGCGCTCCATTGTACTGTGGTGTACTTCAAAGCGCCGCCTGCTCAGTGCGTCGCTTAAGAGGTTAGCTGGAGTCTTACAAGGCATTGTTTTCCGAAATGTTAACACTAGACCCTCACACCACACAGTGTCATAAGCTATTGAGAGATCAACAAAAACTACAGCTGTCTGAATTTCTTCTCGTAAGCAGTTTCTATGTGAGTAACAGTCAAGGATAGCAGTAGGTCATAGCAACTTCTAAGAAATCTAAATCCAACTTGCTCAGAGGGTACCAAAGATCCTTTTTGGTCTTGTATTAGGTTTAAGAACACACTTTGAGGCGTAGCGCCTTATAACGATCCTGCCTTGGAGGCGGTTAAGAGGGAGATGTGTCTCAGAGCTGGGTAGTGACAGATGGTGACGCGAGACTGAATGCGCATGTAGTTTATGTATCAGCCGATAGAGCACAATATTGGATAGGGGGACTTTGATATTAGTTTCTATTGTGCAGAATAGAGTGCACTAAAGTAATAGAATGTTTTTCATAAACTGTTCTAGTATTTTCATAAAGTGTTATTATGTCTTTTTGTGTATGTAATATGTTATAAATGTGTTTTAGCAGTATGAATGATGCGTGAGTGTGGGTTAAGGTTAATATGAAGATAATTGTTTAACGAGTTATGTAGTAGGATTTAGTGTGGGAACATTTCGAAGAAGTATGGATATGGACAAAGGGGATTTTTGTAGAATAGAATTGTAAAGTAATTTTATAGTAAAGGGAAAGTTAATTCAGGTATAAATAACAATAGTAAATAACTTTATGCATAAGCAAAACTTCAGCATATTAGATAATTACGTCGGTAAAAAGTGCAGTCGTTAGGTTTGCTATTTTGCGATTGGTTATGGATGAAAAGTGCTGACTGACGCGGGAGAATGTTGTTTTGCTATTGGCTGTTGAGTAAACTGACCAATGCTAAAGCAATATTCTTCGCGCGCCTTTCTCTGCTGGTAGAGAAGACTGAGAGTATTCGAGAGTAGAGTGGGAGCCTAGCCATGAAACAGTTGGGACGTGTGTAGTAGTACTTCCGATGGAAACGAGAACTTTCCGGATCTAGCAGTGTTTCATACATCAAAAGTGTGGTAAAGTGACGGCATAATTATTCCGATGGACGTGTAGAAATTTCGGAAACTTTATGTGAATTTTGTGACGAAAACAGACATATTCAGTGTGGTGTATTGAGCAGGTCGGTGGCTAAAAATTCTGACTGCATATGAAACCGACAGAATTAATGTTTGGCGAGCATTATCAATCAAAAACAATCAGTATTTTTGTAGCTATTACGTTTTCGGGAAATGCAACACCATAAACTTGCTAACGTGAGTGAAAGGGATCGTGAGTGACTGTGTTAAGACTAGCACGGGCTTGGCAATAATACTTGTTCACCTAAGTTTTGGAATATGTTAGTTGAGGACAAAATTTCCAACCTTTCATTTCTTGTGAAAACTTTATCCCGAAGCGTAGATTAGTGACTTTAATTGCAGCCTGGTTCACGTCGAAGTTCAGTAGGTTTCACTCGGCTTTCCTACTGATGATCTGCTGAGACGGTGTTCACAGGTAGGTGCAGGTCCGTCGTAAAGGGACGGAAAGAACCGCGCCGCCGCAGCTTCTCTGAATTTAGAAGCAGAGCTAAGTAGAGATATTGCGCGAAAGTGTTCTGTAGCTGTTCTTTCTTTGCCTGGATTTTCCGCACGTATAACATTAGCTCTCTTAAATTTTGCTGGTAATGTTCAATCTCGTTAAAAAGGCGAACTTTCCAATGCAGATATGTATAATGAATAACCGCTTAAAAAAAGCTACACAAATATTCAGTCAGATACTGTTCGGATTTTAGAGAGGTGAAAAAACGAGCAACTTCTTTTCATCGTTCATAAATCGTTCCTGAAAACGAAAAACCTTAGTATCCTATGACTACAATATCAGGGAATCACTGTTGAAAAAAATCAACTGATACGAATATCTGGGGGTAGCAGTTTGTAGGGATATGTATAGGTATGATCACTTACGCTCAGTCGTAGGTAAATCAGGTGACAGACTTCTGCTCATTATTAGTTCATTGGGTAAGTACAGTCAACCTATAAAGGAGATAGCTTACAAAACGATCGTGTGATAATACTAGAATATTTCTCAATTGAGTGTAACCCGTACCAAATAGGTCTAACAGGGATATTAAACAAAGAAGGGTACCACGAATGGTCACAGGTTCGTTTGACCTATGGTAAAATGTCGCGGAAATGCTGAGGAAACTGAAATGGCAGACGCTTAGACGCATACTACCCGAGAGCACCTATTTAAAATGTTTCGAGAAACAGTATTACATTATAAATCTACGAATAAAGTTTAGCCTCCTATTTATCGTTCCCGTAGGCAGCGAAAAGAAAAGGGAACTAATTAGTGTGTGCAGAGAAATGTATAACAAGGGAAGCTCCCATTACCATCCCCGTCAGATTTAGTGATAAAAGGGCCCAGTGGACAGCCAGTCAAAAACCTAGAACAGATCAAGTATGAAAACAGAAAGAAGGTGCACTCATCTGTGAAAAAAGAAGCAAAATAGAAAGTGAACGGTCAAAGCTCAAGATCTGCAATATTGAGCAACACTCAGCGTCATGTTTGTGTGATTAAGGTATTGGAGTGCAAACAGCGAGATCTGTGTTCAAACCTCTCTCGAGCGCTCAACTTTTATTCCACAATATTATGAACTTTCCATCCGGTCATTGATGTGTCTGTTCTTTTTCTGTAGGTTTGGCAATAGTCATACTGTACGTTGGTTATAGAATATGTGTCATGTGATAAGAATGTATTACCGTCGCAAGAACATGCTATGAATAGTGGGAGCAGGCGAGATGGAGCATAGACTTCTCACAGAAACGAAAACAACAAATAGATGGATGTGAACTATATTACAACAAAGGAATTCAAGAGGAAAAACTTTCAGAACGGAAAACAAGAGTAATAATATGTGGTACTTGTGTAGAACAAATCGAAGGTACTTACATCTGGAGGTCCCTTCCTTATACCTCGCTGTTGCAAACGGACGTTACACCATTACATACAAAAATTGGCGCAAGAAGGATATTTGAACACGGATCACCCCCCTTCGCAGTTCAACACCGTGACCAAATAATCACGACACCATCCCTATTCAGCTTCGCTAGCTATACACGTCTTTCGCTTGGGCCGTTCACTGTTTCTGTTTTCTTTTTCACAGTTTAATATATCTACTACTTGTTGTTTTGGCTTCATCTGTGTTCAGTTTCTTACGGATTCTCCACTGGGCCATCTTATCATTAAATCTGAGGGGGGTGCGACGGGGAGTTTCCCTTGTAAGAAGTAATTCTTCCACTGCTGCCTTCGCAAAGGAGCGGAAGAAACCTCATTACGTAGAACATGGAAGGTGCCCTCTGTCATGTAGTTCATATGGACTGATAATATGATTGCAGATAAGGTTCCAACAGAGCAGGTCGACTGATTTCCATGATTAGATTAGATTAGATTAATTTAGTACTTGTTCCATAGATCATGAATACGACACTTGGTAATGATGTGGAACGTGTCAGGTTAATAAAAGGTATCTATACAAGATATTACATTACACAAAATATTACATGGCACTCAATATTTTTAATTTTTTTTTGGGGGGGTTGGGAAATTACCCACTTACTATATTCAAAAATTCATCTAATGAGTAGCAGGAGTTGCCATTAATAAATTCCTTTAATTTCCTTTTAAATGCTATATGGCTATCTGTCAGACTTTTGATGCTATTAGGTAAGTGACCAAAAACTTTTGTGGCAGCATAATTTTCCCCCTTCTGAGCCAAAGTTAGATTTAACCTTGAGTAGTGAAGATCATCCTTTCTCCTAGTGTTGTTGCCATGTGCACTGCTATTACTTTTGAATTCGTTCGGATTGTTAATAACAAATTTCATAAGTGAATATATATATATATTATGAGGCTACAGTGAAGATTTATAGCTCTTTAAATAAGTGTCTGCAGGATGATCTTGGATGAGCTCTAGCAATTATTCTGATTACACGCTTTTGTGCAATGAACATTCTTTTACTTAATGATGAGTTACCCCAGAATATGATGCCATACAAAAGCAGAGAATGAAAATAGGCGTGGTAAGCTAATTTACTCAGATGTATATCGCCAAAATTTGCAATGACCATAATAGCATAAGTAGCTGAACTCAAACGTTTCAGCAGATCCTCAGTGTGTTTTTTCCACTTGAACCCCTCATCAATGCATACACCTAGAAATTTTTAATATTTTGCCTTAGCTACCGATTTCTGATCGAAGTCTATATTTATTAATGGTGTCATTCCAGTTACTGTGTGGCACTGTATATACTGTGTTCTGTCAAAGTTTAATGAGAGCCCATTTGCAGAGAACCACTTAATGATTTTCTGAATAAACATCGTTTACAATTTCGTCAGTTAATTCTTGTCTGTTGGGGGTGATAGCTATACTAGCTATGAAACTGATTACTCACAGTGACTTCTCAGCACTACTAAGACCATGCTGCAACGATAGTTATGATGTGTGGAACGATTGGATAAAGTGTTTAAATGATATGGCTTTGTAACGGAGGAGACCACCGAGGGCTTGTTCTGCTGTATAAATGGAATGGCTTTTCTTGCTTGCACAGAACGACAGCTATCCCTCGCGAAGTGCGAGTACTGGGTATCTGGCTAGTGTAGTTAACTGCAGTGGGTACTTGTAGAGTTTGTTGTCATATTTGTGTTGTTGGCGACGATCAGAGAGCGAAGGGTGTCTGTGAAACGCGGTGCTGGCACGCAGTTTGCTCCTCAAGAATCGCTAGTGTAAAGGACGGATCAGCATCCACAGTGTCATGTGCCCTCGCCCCATGACACATTTCGGAAAGAATGAGAATATGTCCCACAAAATTGATGCGATGTCTTATCATAAGGGCCTATACGCCACCACACCGCACTCCTTACTGGGCAAATACTTTCGACGACGATTCGTTATATCAAAAGGTTTCGAACCGGTTACCATTGTGTCGAGCGCCACTGCAAAATCGTGTTTTAGTGAGCTGGGTCGGAGGAAAGGGGAAAACTGGTATATAGGAGAGCATTGTACGTAGTCACGAGAGTGTGCCGGACAGCTGCCCTGAATGACCACCGTCTTGCCCACGGAGCGGACAGCCTTTTTTTTCTTTTTTTTATCTCATTTTGTTGTATCTGCTCTGGGCGGACATCGAAAGACACCCGTTTCAGTTCGTTGTTGATCCATTAACTCAGTTTTTTTTATTACAGATAGCAGTTAGCCCATTGACCGAACACGCTGAGGTACCCTGTCGGCTAGACTGTGTGCCGGACCGAGACTAGATCTCGGAAGCTTTGCCTTTCGCAGGCATGTGCTCTATCATTTTTTTTTCTTTTGTTCGTTGTGTTTGGTCGTTGCGGACGTCACATGACATCCGTTATAGTTCGTTTGTTGATCCTTCCACTCAGTTTTTTATTACAGAGGTCAACCAGCTCTCTGACCGAACACGCTGAGCCACCGTGCTGGCAGCTTAGTCGCTGCAGCACTGCAATCGGTGCGGTGCGCACGTGTCTACTGCCGACTGCGCTGCTGTCTTGCATGCCGTTGCGTCGCCTTCTGTTGTTCAGAAACTACTAACTGTTTGGCCTACAGTCTACAAACTGTTTGGCCTGCAGTTGTGAATGATGTGGTAATAGGCAGTGTTATGGGATGAGAAGCACCTCAGCCCGTCCAGCAGTAATGACTGCGTAAGTGTTAGAAGCTAAAAACTTCGCAGTTGAATGACTTAAGTCCTTATCCCGTAATGCAGGTTACATACAACTGTGATGACAACGAAATTCTGATTGATACAGTTGACTGGCTCACTGTGTATTCATTAGTGGCACCTTTGCGCAAAACTTTTGATATCGGCTCCTACGTACAGCTAGAAAACTGTGCAGCAGTAACTACACTAGAACACCAATCGTTACAGGCTACATTTCATCGGACAACGCTCACCCACATTTTGAAAGCATCGTGCAAACCTACATCGATGAACGAGTCGTACCACTTTCTGGCCTGACTCGTGCACATGCCAAATTTGCTGTCAGTCCCACTTGTCAAAGCTGTGTTTGATCGAAAACATGTTGCTCACAGCGTACTGGTAACCACCGATCAAGCTGTGAGGAGTTTCATGCAAACCACATGGATTGACACTTCCTGAAAACACATAAACGCCTACTTTGACTTCACGCGACACTGTCTTCAGGACCTGACTGTAACCTGTATGAGCTTCTCAGCATAGGAATTAGAAAACGACGCCAATCCTTCCAGTCTTAAGAAAGTTCGTAGGTAGTACGCACCGTACTAGAGATCACTGATGTTTATTTATAGCGAATATCTAATGTTTGACAGGAGGGATGACGTGAGTCGCGATTATTAAGTGCGATTTAGGACTTGGATGTCTTGCCAGCCGACAAAGGAAATGCCACCGTGATTCCGAACACTGAAGAGTGCCCTATGAACGTACTACATTTATTAGATTTGACGTGTACTCGAAGCTTAGTCGCAATGCGACACGGGCCATCGTCAGAAAAACAGGTAAATTATTGAAGGACTCTGGCTTTTCAGAAAAGTGGTGTAGAAATTAATGCCTCTTGTCACCAGGCCTCCCTGGCCTTATATATTGCCGAAGAGACATAAGGAAAAGGTCCCTCTTAGGCGCATTGTCAGTGCAATCAGTTCGCTCACCAACTGACTGACAAAACATCAGGCAGCATTATAAGCACCAATACTGGCACATTGTGAGCACCCTGTTGTAAACTCGTAGACATTTATTGAAACACTCAAGAAAATGAAAGTAGCCCGAAAATAAGTAATGGCTAGTGTGGCCGTTGTATAATTTTTTTTTTTTTTTTTTCCTGGAGGCCAGCAAAAGGCACGCTGCAATTTGAGGTGCAGGGTCTAAACTTCGCGGCGTTGCGTCCGTCTTGCTTCCTAAACACCTTTCTGATATAGAATAGTGGAGAAAGTGTAGTACAGCTACGGTTTGGCGGCGGGTCCACGATTTAACCTACCTAAAGGGCAGCTGCTCTCATTTGGACGTTGACAACGCCGAGGCCACCATCTCGAGGAGGAAGTGTTAGCGTGTCGTAGCGGACTTTGAAGATAAGACCCGCGCCTACAAAGTAGCCGAACGCCTCCAGCAGTCTGTGTGCCATTGCCTTTGGCATCGGTAAAATCTGTGCTAATTGGGGCAGTCGCGGGAAGAGGTGAGTGTTAACAAAATCTACCTGTTGTAGCATGTCCAATGTTCTCCGGAGGTTGCCACGAACGTTCTTGCGGATAGCTTGTAGCAGGTGTTTATAGTTAATTGAGATCGCGCGCTGTATATCATGCGCGAAGGTGGTCCCCAAACATTTGAGTTGTCCACTAATGGCTATGAAGCCACACTCTCTGCTGGAAGACCTCTACCGACGAACATAGCACTGGATTCCGTCAGGTTCACACGGCTGCCCGCTGCAGTCCCGTACTGGTTGATCCATGCCAGAGCCTCTCGCACTTCATCCTCGGATAGAACCAAGAAAGCCACGTCGTCTTCATAGACGTGGCAGATGACATCATGTCCCCTCATTGTTATTCCTGTCAACTGGCTCCTCAAACCGTGTAACAGTATGTCAAGGGCACTAGCGAAAAGGTGCATCGACAGCGGACATCCTTGACGGTCATATTAATAGGGCTGGCCATGGCCACACGCCCATTGACCAGCACTCGCGACGTGGCACCTCGGAGGAGCCGCACGACGATGTGTATAAATCTGTGGGAGAAGGTCATCCGTCGGAGCACGTTTTCTAGAAAGACATGACTCACTCTATCAAAGGCGTGGTCGAAGTCCACTGCCACTAAGGGACCGCGGCACCACGACTGCGGCAGGTCGCGGTCGTGGCTATGACGTCACTGTAATCTCTGAGTGCCGTCTGAATGTTACTGTCACCACGAAACCACGTTTGATCTAGAGAAATGACTTGAGGGATTACTCGTCAAAGGCGAGCGGCAGGAATCCGAGCAAAAATCTGGAGGTCACAGTTTAAAATGGTCAACGGCTGATAATGTCCAACTTCCCGACCTCCCGATGGCTTGGGGACCGGGATAAGCAAGCCTTCTACAAATTCGGGTGGGAGGAGAAGGTCAGGGTTCACCAATTCTTCATACATCACAGTCCAGCGTGAGACCATGATGCAGTGGAATGGGCGGTAAAACTCCAGCGGAAATCCGTTGGGACCTGGGGCTTTGATCGCCGCACCCATATGAAGAGCATCAGCAACGTCATCAGCCGCAATTGTCGCTGTGAGAATCTCCGCAGCAGCCCTGTCAAGGGTACCTGTCAAGGAGCGGAGGACATCAGTCGTTACAGCCATGTTCAGGTCCTCTGCTGCATAGAACTGTTTCTAGTGATCCACAAAAGCGTTTACGATATCATTCTGGGACGTCAATCGGCGACCATCTGGCATGTCGAGGGCGTTCAACAGCTTACTCCGACACTGCTGCTTCTCTCGGATAATATGATGCATGGACGGGGCTTCTCCCAGTACACAGTCATGACATCTTGCGCGTACTATTGCGCATTCAAGGCGGTGACGCATAAGAGAAATTATCTTCGCCTTAATCCGTTGAATTTCAACCTGTCGTTAAACAGAGGGGGCGTTGTTGGAGAGTTCGCGGAGAGTTGTGAAATAGTATTCCATGGTATGTCGTTACCACAGTATTTTGCTGCGACCGTAATTCAACACCGAATGACGTAAAGCAGGCTTGGTGCAGTCGAGCCACCACAGGATGTTGAAGGATACGCTGGAAGGCGTCTCACACAGTTGTTCCATGTCGTCTCTACGACCTGTCTGTATTCCGGATCCTTGAGACGGGCGACAGTCAGCTTCCACAGGCCTCGACCGCGCCACACCTTCTGCCTCTGGAGCGAAACAGTTCAGATGTAGGCGATATGGTCGGAGAAGGCGGTAGGCCATAACTCAGGGTCGAATGTGGCAGTTACGATTCCTTTGGAAACGAAGACACGGTCAAGACGATTTTCTGAACAGCTGGTAACGTACGTTTGTCCAGGTCGATCACCATGCGCCCGGTCCCAAGTATCTGTGTGGTTCAGTTCATGCGCGAGCAGCTTGAGTTTCTGGCCTTTGGTGAAATGGGGATGTTGGTTCTTCTGGGATAGAACACAATTGAAGCCGTCGCCAAGAGTAATATGGTCGTAGCAGCCCACAAACAAAAGAGCGACCTGTTCTCAATAGAATCGCGACCGTTCCCGTCTCTTGGCCGTGTCCGAGGGAGCGTAAACGTTGATGATTCGGATACCGTGGAAAGTCACAGCGAGTCCCCCAGCCGATGGTAGGTAAATCACGTCGTCTACCTCAGTGCCTTCCTTTAAAAGAACGGCAGTCCCACTGCCACCGTCAGCACACGGCGTGAGGTAGGAAACATAGCCAAAGATATTGGGAAACGTCGCTAAGCGAACATCCTGCAGAAGGGCAACATCGAGGTCCGACGCCCTCAACATTTCATGGAGCAATTGCAGTTTGACAGGCGTGCCAATGGTGTTGACATTGATGGAGCCAATCCTGTAACCTTGTCGCGGAATTGGGACAACTGGGACTCTCATGGAGGCACGATGAGGAGCAGCGAACGAGAATGTTGTCCCAGTAGGCTGCCCATCCCCATCCAGTAACCCTGTGGATTAGCAGTAGTGAGTCGCAGCAGCAGCAGTCGCTGCTGTCACAACGCTGGGTGTTTGGTCGTCTACATCGTCAGACCACGCAAAAGTGCGTGGATGGTGTGCGTCCAGTGGAGTACCTGTGGAGCCCGAAGGAGGTGTCACGTCGGCGGTGGAAGAGTGGCGTTGGCCCGGCTGCTGTTCAACGTCCATAGGTACAGCGCCTTGTGCATGCGAAGATGGTTGTACTTCCGACGGGTGGCAGGCTGGTGCTTCCACACGGAATCGTCCGTCGGGGTAACATCTTGAGTGTTGTGATCCGCATCGTCTTCAGACTGCGTCCTGCAAGCTTCAGACGTGGCGATCTGCCGTATCCGACGTCTCTTCGGCGACCATTGCTTGCGCACGTGACCTTCAGTGTCCGAAGACGCCTGGGGATCCGGACGTTCAGGCTCAGAAACATCGGTAGGCACAACCATGGAGTCAAGGGCCATCCCATGCACTAGAGATTTCTCACCACAGCACACGACGGGAGGAGGAGGCAAGGGCGTCGGTCCGTCCGCAACAGCCTGAGGCATTACAGGAGATGATGTGCTAGTAGTAGGAGCCAGTGGTGATCGCGGTCGGTGGTCGTTACGGAGAACTTAGACAAACGTCAGCGAGTGCGTCGTCGGAACGGCCGTGGCCTGCAGATCCCAGGTGATAACTGTGTGATTCTGCGTTGCAGACGGCTGGAACCTAGGTGTCCTTCTTTACCACATCCCGAACGTGTCTACAGCTGGCCATCATAAATTATAATTTCACGGCAACGATCAATATACAATTAGAACAGCACATGTTTGGTTAGCTCTATGCGGATATTCCACTGAGAACCGGGTATGTAGTGAACTGAATTTTGATATGGGCGGAAAGCAGATACCACTACCTCTAAAGGTTCCTCCAAAGGGAGCCAGCCGGAGTGGCCGTGCGGTTCTAGGCGCTACAGTCTAGAACCGAGCGACTGTTACGGTCGCAGGTTCGAATCCTGCGTCGGGCATGGATGTGTGTGATGTCCTTAGGTTAGTTAGGTTTAATTAGTTCTAAGTTCTAGGCGACTGATGACCTCAGAAGTTAAGTCGCATAGTGCTCAGAGCCATTTGAACCATTTGAACCTCCAAAGGGAATTCAAATACATAGATCTTCCGCAGTCCAAGTCCTGCATGTTCCACAGTTATGTCACCGATGGGTTCATCAGAATGACGGAGCTTAAGACCACTTCGAGTTGAAGTTAGAATTTTATCTCTGTTAACCAATTTGACGTATACCACACTGCTCACTATAGACAGGTGGATGCCAACAATATCGTTGCAATCAATCTTGACTTCATCTCTGATAAAATGTTCGATTTCAAGTGCTTTTGATCGGGCATATTCAGATGAAAAGCTAATCCTCAGTGTCGATTTTCTGTGGGCATAAACCATTCTCTTTCGAAGGAAATACAGCGTGTTAGGCCGGCCGGTTCTAGGCGCTTCAGTCTGGAGCCGCGCGACCGCTATGGTCGCAGGTTCGAATCCTGCCTCGGGCATGGATGTGTGTGATGTCCTTAGGTTAGTTAGGTTTAAGTAGTTCTAAGTTCTAGGGGACTGATGACCTCAGAGGTTAATTCCCGTAGCGCTCAGACCCATTTTTAAAGAGCGTGTTAAGATGGCAGAGTCACATAAACAACTCCGCGAGCGAGCTGCGCGGCAAGGACGTAAACTAAACGTCCGTGCCGTTAGCATGCGAAAGGTGACTGGATGATGGAGACAACACAACACCCAGTTCCTGAACAGAGAAAATCTCCTACCCAAGTTCGTCGGAGTTTCGAGCCCTCCCATGGGCACGAGTGTGTGTATGCGTGTGTGTGTATGTGTGTTTGTGTGTGTGTGTGTGTGTGTGTGTGTGTGTGTGTGTATGTGTGTGTGTGTTGTCCTTAGCGTAAGTTAGTTTAAGTTAGATTAAGTAGTGTGTAAGCCTAGGGGCCGATGACCTCAGCAGTTTGGTCCCATAGAAACTTACCACACATTTCCAAATGCTGCCGGCATGGTAGCTCAGCGTGTTCGGTCAGAGAGTTAGCTGCCTTCTGCAATAAAAAACCTGAGTAAGTTGGTCAATGATGAACTTCAGCGGGTGTCATGGGACATCCGCTCCGAACAAACGCAACGAACAATACCTAACCAAAGAAAATTTTTAATAAATGGACGGTAGAGTACTTTCCCGCAAAAGGCAAAGGTCCCGAGTTCGAATCTCTGTCCGGCACACCCAGGTTTAATCTGCCAGGAAGTCTCGCTTGAGGAAGTATTTTGTAAAGTATGTCAAATGGTTCAAATGGCTCTGAGCACTATGGGACTTAACTTGTGAGGTCATCAGTCCCCTAGAACTTAGAACTACTTAAACCTAACTAACCTAAGGACATCAGACACATCCATGACCGAGGCAGGATTCGAACCTGCGACCGTAGCGGTCGGGCGGTTCCAGACTGAAGCGCCTACAACCGCTGGGCCACTCCGGCCGGCTGTAAAGTATGTCATATCGGAAAGAATAACAATTCACAAGTAGCTCTGCTCCCAAATTTTTTTTTTCCTTCTTTGTAGTAGAAGAACACAGACAAATTTCATTCGAACTTTGTCCATTTTGTAAACGATGCCAAAAACGATTTTAGCTAAGAGACTTCCTAACATCTACAAAGACATGTAACATGTTTGGAAACATTTTATAGACATAATTATACAAATAATTGGTCATGTACACACAAAATTATATCGAAATTGCTCTATACTTCTTGACTTAAGCTTCTGTGTTACGCCCTTTCATCCGTAGCCCAATGGTTAGTTAGCGGTCCTTACCCCTACATATAACTTCGAGGGTACGGGTGCAAAAAGTCAACAGCGTTTCATTACGTTTGATGAATGATAAAGGAACGCGTAGAAGACGAACAAACATTTAGTTTCATATATTAGATGTTATAAAGTCTAAGGTTGCACGACAGCTTCTCATTCACAATGGACGCCTTGGCATTCGATACACTGGATAATATGATCGGACTAGAGTCGACTTGCGATTTTTAGTTATCGTTCGTGTATATTAATCATATTAAGCATTGTTTTCAATTAATAGGAGACGCAGCACTAACAAAAGGGTGACTGAAGATGTCTGGCACAACTGGAATAATAATATCGGTAACGTTTTTAGTCATACTTAATCTCACTCCATTCATATCCAACGCCTCAGAAGAAATTTTCATGACTGCTTTCCACGCTTTGCTCGTGAAGAAACAAGTTTTAACAAACATGCAAAAACCAATAATTATGTTTGTAATTCCTCCCTCACTGACCAACACTGAGATGAAATAAAAACGAAATGTGAACACGAGCCGGCCGATTGTGGCCGAGCGGTTCTAGGCGCTTCAGTTTGGAACCACGCGACCACTACGGTCGCAAATTCGAATCCTGCCTCGGGCATGGATGTGTGTGATGCCCTTAGGTTAGTTAGGTTTATGTAGTTCTAAGTTCTAGGGGACTGACGACCTCAGATGTTAAGTCCCTTAGTGCTCAGAGCCAGTTTTTTGTGAACACGACACATGTAAGGTGTCAGGCAAATCAAACACCTTCCATGAAAACCCTGACATGATAGCAAATCCGGCAGTATGTCACATAGCTCCGAATTAATCCTGACATTAAATTAACCAAATTAATACGATCAACGAGTCAGCAAATGGAACACCACAGACTAACACAAGAACGCCTAAATGCATGTCATACCTTCCCACAGTGAAACAGGCGCAGTTCCGAGGGAGAAACGAGAACAGAAGCCGAGAGCAGAACCTTGTTAAGCTAGAAGGCCCTACGATAAGGGACGGACACCCACATCGCCGGCTGACCGCCATGACCACCCCCTAGCTCATGTTAAAAGATAGAGCCCTCCAGAAGAACAGTATAGATCTTATGATATACGTCGCAAATGTTAAAAACATTGCCCCACCACGAAAAGTGTAACGTTTCTCATTGGATAGACAGAAGGTTAACAATGAGACCCTGATTGGTCAGCTGAAAACACAGCCACATAACTTTTCTTAAACCAACTTCGGTAAATTGTAGTAAGGAGAAGTTAAAAAGAGTTGCTTCCGAGACGACGTGGTGTGTGGAGCTGTACGGCCCACTGCCCCCTGACGCTGCCTAACCAACGACAAGGTAATGAATGCACCCGATGCCGCGCGCATAAGGCTTCACTCAGAACTGCAGAAGTCTCATCTGTTACATCTCCTTTTTGCGTAATACTAGTGTCGATCGTCAATTAAAGCTCATGGTATTCACATTTGCTACTTGAAGTTAAAATCTGAAACGCGATGATGTTTCTGTTATATAATAATTGAGAAGCCACATCAGCCCCTGTAATTTACGACAAGTTAAATAAGTAATTAAATATAACTGAGGGTCACTGTAGTTTTCTCTTTTATGAAATTTAATTTAAACGTAGATTATAGATGTGATATGGCATAGGTCATCCTTCGATCCATCGTAGAACTTGGAAACCAATTCAGAGAATATTCGTTCACATTTTTGTTGAACGCAGCTGGTTTTTATCATCCTGTATTAAAATATTTCCTTTTATCAATAGTGCAATTTATAAGCAATGTTTTGTGAGTAGAAAAAATTTCCAATGGTAAACTTAACTGCTTTTTCGACGTTATTTTACCAGATAACTAAAAATAGGAAAGCCTTGAACCCCTTCCACTAAATTTAGTTTGTATTAAGATTCTTTTACAGGGAGTGCAGTGGAGCTGACGCTGAAATCATTAAGTATTTGATTATATCATCGCTAGTCTCAGTGAACTCTTCTGAACTCTACATGTCATGTGTGGTCTGGCGTCTCCTTACCAGCAACAGGTCACAGGTTCAGATTAGTCAATTCCCTAAAAAACACGCTCAGAGCGTCGTTGCGCGAAAGTGGTAGGGAGACACGACTTAGAACAAACAGACACCACTCAGAATGTTAGACACACTGAAATTCTCAATTCCACCAATAAAAACTGCTAAAACTACAACCAGACAAAGAGTTTAGCTATTTCTAGGAAGCCTGCCATATAACATAACCAATATATTCAAAAGTGCAAACATTAAAATAAGTTTCTTCACAAACAATAAACTGCAACATCAAGTCATTCACAATACAAGTACTTCCACCAATACCCATAAAAAATCTGGTATATACAAACTAAAATGTGAATGTTGCCCCAATTCTACATTGGTTAGACAGACAGAAGCTTCGAGATAAGATTTATGGAGCTCTTCAGTGTACTTTAGTTAAACAATTTAATCAGATTTTCCTTTGTCGCTCACGCACTTGAAGAGAAACATTCCGTACAACAACCCACAGATCTTTCACTATGTAAGAAGGGAAATATTATGAATGTCCTACGAGAAACAGAAATATTTCCAAATAAAAAAAAAAACGTCCAAACGGTTCTCTCTCACTGGGCACAAAAATAAATACCACCAACGTCTAACACAAATATAGCTGTCATTTGTTTTTATTAAAGGCTATATGTAACGCACATTAAGAATAAAACGTACTATTTTGAGCAGTCATGAATTTCATATGTATTTTAGGTATGTGTTATTTTTAGCAATACGTAATACCTAACGCAAATTACAAATGTGAAAATGAACTAGAAGAATAGAGAAGCGTTGAACAGATGATTAACAGTTCACCCTATATATATAATGCAGCCATCTGATGATGAGCCGGCCGCGGTGGTCTCGCGGTTCTAGGCGCGCAGTCCGGAACCGTGCGACTGCTACGGTCGCAGGTTCGAATCCTGCCTCGGGCATGGATGTGTGTGATGTCCTTAGGTTAGTTAGGTTTAAGTAGTTCTAAGTTCTAGGGGACTGATGACCACAGCAGTTGAGTCCCATAGTGCTAAGAGCCATTTTTTTTCTGATTATGAACAAAGCGTTCGAAATCGGTAATTGTGAAAGATAATAAAATGTTTTGAAGAAAACGTCACCAAGTTCATGGTTTATACCTACTTTTATATCTTATAATGAAACCACGGAGCCCTCATAATCTCATCAACTGACAAAATAGCTCTAAACACGCACGAGTCGGGAACGCGCTATGACAAATCCGACAGTTTATCGCAATTTGAGATGTGACTGATGTAGAGATACAAATCGTTTCATTCGTCCGTAGACACCCTAAAAACAGTATTAAGTTTGCCTTTCCTATGCCGAATTTTTGCAGTTACTTTCATAGCGCTGGAAGTATCCACTCGCTACAGAATGACTGATTTTGGCGTTGACAACATTTTCCTTTAATCTGTTCCACAGCGTCCCATATGCTACATATAATTCAGGTACCGGTGATAACTTGAATATTCGATGATCAGAGGCTCATTTCCTCTTCATCAGGAGTAGTTCCTAAGTCTGCATGGAGCAGGAGCTCTCTTCAGTTTGAAGAAGTCTGGGACTGTAATCCCAAAATTTAATCTTATTGTTGACTCATTGATTGCTTTCTTCAGCTGATTATTTAAACAATCCTTATGAGAATAATCATGGCTGACCTGATTTAAGTTTCTGTACCTTATTAGTTAAGATTTTTCATTGGTGGTCTACCTGGATCGCATTAAGTATATCTTATCATGGACACAATAGCAAGGAGCAGATAGGCGCCAACTAGTTTACTGCGTTGGTGTTACTCATTTTAGAGTGTGGTGTAACGTGCGCGTGGGGCACACAATACTCATTAAAGCCTGTACTATGGTAAGTGAGCGTGGTTTACCTTACGAGACAGGATTTTTGTATAGATATTCACCGCGTGTGCCTGAATGGTGGCAAATCAGACTTACACCCACTCTGTAATAACAATGATACGTCAAGTAAGTCCGAAATGCAACTACACGTCAGGACGGACAAAACAACAACACAGAAGATGCTACCAATTTGTTAATAATACGGTCGCCAGACTAATTAGGCATTAACTGAGTTTCTTCCCTGTACAAGTTGGCAGATATTCGTGCAAAGCAACAAGTAGTAACACTGCATAATATAGTAGAATTTTAGAACCAGAAAATCTATTGAACTGATAGTTTCACTTTCTGTACTGATATGGAAAAACTATGAATACGTAACACCACACTATAATGTATACTACCAAACTTCGTACTGTCTATTGATCTGATTAAAATCGGACATAGGTTTCCCTAGAAATAGCACTTTGGGGTTACACAACTTCATTACTAAATCAATATCAAAGTTATCTTCCAACTTTGTCAGACCTTCGTTATTCATTTACTGGTTCATTAACAAAACATTTCTTTAAACACCATTCTTACATAGTTAGGTCTGCAAGTAATTATTATTAACACAAAATTTAATTTTTCATTTCGGGACACTCGGATTGCACATTTGGAAAGGACCCTATCTAGGTTAGTTGTGAGGATAATTAAATGTAGGAAAGTTCTGGTAAAATTTAAGTTGTTATTGAACAGTATGGAACAAAAGTAACACTGGTCCATACGAATACAGTACTAAAAGTTTCAACCTGTTTGTATCGATGCGGCGGTTGGCGGGCGGCGAGATGGCGAGGCACAGAATACACATACAACCATAGCTATGGCTCTTGACGTATCGGCACATTATTTCTTCATAGCGTCGCAATACTTTTCCATTTAGTGCCTATGGAATTTTGCCATGCTGTATGGGCGTTGGAACGGCACACCCGAGGCTCAATGAAACTACGTCTTCCAGGAGAGCCTCCTCGCTCCAGAACGTGTTGCTCAAACCAGTGCCAAACTCCAACTACTGCTGCTGAGCCCGTTGTGCCGTGCAGCGCCCGCGTGCATTTTCCCGCGCTCGCCTGCCATCCACCTTTCAAAAATGGTTCAAATGGCTCTGAGCACTATGCGACTTAACTTCTGAGGTCATCAGTCGCCTAGAACTTAGAAATAATTAAACCTAACTAACCTAAGGACATCACACACATCCATGCCCGAGGCAGGATTCGTACCTGCGACCGTAGCGGCCACGCGCTTCCAGACTGAAGCGCCTTTAACCGCACGGCCACACCGGCCGGCATCCACCTTTTACCGCTCCCTTACAGACAGGGTATTCACCCGAGGTTTTGCATTCTACATATCCTAACACATCGCCTGTGTATGGACCAGAGGCACAGTTACAATTTTAACATCTTACAACAGTCTCAACATTTGTTACACTTCAATTCTACTACAATATTGCTTGACATTTGACATAAACATTAATATTCACATTGAAATTTGTTTACAGTTTTCTTAACACAATGACATGAAACAAGAAAACAAATGAAATCAGAACATCAATTACTCAAGTTTAACGAAAAATCAGATGGAAAAAAAAATATTATTTATATGTACAATAGTACAACGTCGTTGTTGTTACACATGCCCCTGTTTCCAGTAAATTTCACTACGTGCAAATTTGATGGGAACACTGAACTTTATAGCTATACAGGGGTTCTGAATCTTTGCGTGAATGTGCCATCATAAAAGTTTATATCACTAAACTTCCTTTGTCGCACATTATAGAGATCTATACTTTTTAATATATCGAGAACATTTACCTATCATTTACTTAAGTGCCTTTGGCACAGTCCAACCTCCTATCACAACATGATTTAAATAGCAAATTACTTATCATTATTAAATTTCTCAGAGAAATAGAAATCAAAATCTGGAACACTAACACTTAACTACAAAGCAGATACAAATACCTATATACACTATAAAACAATTTGTTTCTGCTTGCATTGAATGGTAGTCCATTTCCTTATTTACTAATAAACACACAATACTATTTAGAAAAATCACTACATCTATTTGCTGCCTATTATTCTGATTTGGGCAGTCCATTTCGCATCTTTTTGTCACATCACCTGCACCACACTTACAATTCTCCTTTGACTATTGATCTGCCCTCTTTGGTTTTTGGCAGTCCCATCGTTTATTTGGCTTGCAGCATTCACTCCTTCTTTTCAGCCCTTTTCTCCATACATCTTTACATTTATAGTGCATTTGGTAATCTGAAACTCACATAAGTACATTAGCACACTGACATTGGTATACATACATTTACAAAGGTTTGTTACATTTAGAATAAAATAGTGTCAGCATAAGATACAGCACATTTACTGCAGATTGCTTTCTGAGTGTACTTGGGTCACTCACTCCTAGGAACATACAGTTTCAGGTCCACAGCGTTTCTTACACATAAAGGTCTCTTGGATTTTGGGTAGATCAGGTAGTAAGCATTATCGTGTGGAATGTTCTGTATTATATACGGTCCATTATAAATATATTTAAATTTAGAAATTTCATGGTTCAGTTCACTAGATTTTTCGTGGGTTTTTAAAAGAACGTAATCCCCAATTTTAAATTTTGAAACTTTCAGGTTTTTATCATGTCTTTTAGATCTAGATTCAGCTTTTTGCTTTGCCCTTTTTATGACTAATTCTTTCTTTTGACTCAACCCCAAGCTTGTACAAGGCGGAAACTCTAGTTTTTCCTCAATTAAACTTTTACTTCTGCTGCCTAACAAAATTTCTTCCGGTGGGAACCCAGTAGTTTCATGATTTAAGGTGTTCATGACATTCTCAAAGTCCAATATAAACCTGCCCCAGGCTCTGTGGTTGTGACTGCAGTACGTTCTACACAATCTCCCGATTTCTCGCATGCACCTTTCAACTGGGTTGCTAGCTGAGTGGTAGGCTGAGAAATATTTAACCTCCACACCATTTTGCGCCATTCCTTCTTTCCAAATTTTGGATATGAACTGGGGTCCATTGTCAGATAGTACTGCCTTGGGTTTCCCGATGGTTCTGAAGTATTCGACCATCCTATTAAATACAGCTTTTCCTGTTGCCTTTTTCAAGGGGTATAATTTTACAGACTTTGAGAATACTTCCAAAAGTACTAAAATATAAGCACAATTTCCCGAAGTCTTTGGGAGGGGACCATACAAATCTACTGATAATAATTGTAGGGTGTCCTCAGGTAATGTACTTTGCATTGGACCTCTACTAGTTCTGTTAGGTACTTTAGCCCTTTGACAGACATCACACGACTTAATTCGTTCGTTAACCTTCTTACTGACATTACCAGCAATCACTATTACATTATTCAGTTTATCCAAACATTTATTCGGTCCACTATGCCCCAATGCTAAATGGAAATAGTCTATGACATCAGTATCAAACTGGTGTGGCCAACATACTCTCCATACCTCAGTGACTAAATCTTTTCTCCTGTATAAAATGCCTCTAAAGATTTTGTAGTATTTCTTAATTTGAGGATACTGCACACTGTCAAAATTTACCTTCATGGATTTCCATGTCGGATCCTCATTCTGATGATACCTCATGTTTTTACAACCTTGCTCCATTTTCCTTTTTCCTGAAATTTCTCTTATATACCTTATCTGGAAAGTATCCTCTTCACCATTTTCATTGGGCACTTCACTCATACCATTAGGCAATCGAGATAAAGCATCTGCCACGTAATTCTCAGTACCCTTAACATAGCAAATCTCATAATCAAACTGCTGCAGGTACAAAGCCCAACGAGTTAACCTGCCATTAAGTAAACGACAATCCTTAAGAAAAGTTAAAGCTTTGTGGTCAGTATGTATGATGAGTTTATGGCCCCACAGATAATTCCTGAATTTCTTTAATCCCCATATAATGGCTAAAGCTCCTTTTCCGATATAGTATAGTTTCTCTCGTATTTTGTTAGAGTTCTACTTGCAAACGCGATAGTCCTGTGTTCGATTTCTTTGCCATCACAGATTTCTTGGAAAACTTCTATACCAATTCCATAAGCTCTACTGTCAGTACTCATGTGGAAAGGTTCTGACAGTATGGGGTGATGCAAAATATTGTCATTCAAAAGTTCACTTTTTAAATTTTCAAAATCTCTCATGCACCCTTCAGTCCACACAGAAGTACTATTTTTCTTAAGTAGATTATTCAAATGAGGACTATTTAAAACTTTCCCCTTGAATTTTCTATAGAACCCACATAAACCTAAAAAGGCTTTCAACTGTTTTCTATTTCTAGGAGATGGACACTCTGCTATTGCACTTAACTTTTCCGGGTCCTTGCCAATACCGGTCGTGGTAATAATGTGCCCCAGAAACTTTATTTCCGACTTCACGAATTCACATTTCTTCCACTTAAGTGTCATGCCCCCTGCATGTAGAGCAACAAAAACTTTCTGCAATAATTCACAATGCTCTTGCCATTCCTCAGTAGCAATCAGTAAGTCATCTACATAAATGGTTAGCCGGGAACTCAATTCTCTCCCTAATACAAAGTCTAACGCCGTAATAAATACCGCCACAGAAGTGCTAAGCCCAAATGGCACTACTTTATACTGATAGCATTTCCCAGCGAATAAAAAAGCGCTATATTTACGGGATTCTTTGCTCAATGGGATTTGCCAGTATCCGGCGGTCATGTCCAGACTGGTTAAATACTTCACATTATAAAACTTTTGGAGCATTTCGTCCAGATTTTCAGGTCTGTCTATTTCCTTCTTTACAATTTTGTTCAAAGTCCTGGCGTCAATGACTACTCTTACTCCCCCATCCCTTTTATTCACGATGATAAGGGGACTATTATATTCGCTGCTACTCCGTTCGATTACACCCCATTCTATCATTTTATCTATTTCCACTTGAACAGCTTGCCTCTTTGATATGAGTACCGAAAACGGTCTTACAAAGAAAGGTTTATGCTCTAATGTCTCAATATGGTATTCAAAGTTCTTAACTAGGCCAGGTTTGTCCGAAAATACGGTGCTATTACTTTCTAAAAGATCAAGCAATTCTATTTTCTGATCATGAGATATCTCCTTCAAATTTTCCACAATTTCGTTAAATTCATGCCCATGCCTGTCACTCTCATCTATTAACCTCTTGACATGGTACATTTCATACATGTTTGTCAAACCATCATTCCCTTGGTCGATCTCCAACAATAAAGAACCAATTTCTGAATCGAACACCTTCCCATTTTCCTCAAATTTTATTTCCAAATTCATAGATGCATTATTAATTGTGACCACTTCCTGGCTGCAATCAATAATAACTTTTTCTTTATCTAGCCAATCTATACCCAGAATCATTTCAGTACTCAAGTCTGGTACAACCAAAAAATCGTGTTCAAACTTTTGTCCTTTTATACTAAATTCAACCAAGATCTGGTTCTTTACCGGCTTGCTAGTCTTGCCAGTAGCACCAACAATTTTTACACCAGTCACTGACATAATTACTAGTCCAGGCTTATCACAGATGTGTTCGAAAAACGATTGGGAGATCGCACTTATCTGAGATCCTGTGTCAAGAAGTACTTGCAATTTCACATTATAAATTTCATCTGGTATTATGGTTTGTTTAACCATGAAAAGTTTTTCATTGTTGTGATCTTCCCTAAGCAAATCCGGGTCGACGATAACATCATCCCAAGATATGCTTTTGACATTCACATCACCAATATCTGTCGGTTTCTTTGGTTCCGGGAGTTCAAAGTCATCAAATACTTGAACTCTTTGTAACATTGACACTGAGTCGTCCGGTGGCTCCTTTTTTCTGTGTTCAGTCTCAACATCTGGGTTTTGTTTTGAAACTTCGTCATCAGTAGGTACAATATCGCAATTAGTTGTATTCCCATTATTTTCACTAGTACCGAAATATTCGTCATCTGAACTATCATCAGAATCCGACCATTCTGGATCGCTTTCAGGTTCTAACATAAAAGCTTTTCTGAGACAGGCACTAAGTTCTTCCTCTGCATTTTCGTCAGACTTTGATTTTAACTCAGTATCCTCTTTTGGCAAAACGGCCTCATTATCAGCTTTACTCACATCCACTGTTACTTCATATTTAGTGTAATCCTTGTGGACTTCAGTTACTCTTAGGTAATTACCTGCCTCTTCCCCACAGTACCTTTCGGTAACAACTTGTACTGTTGGCGGATCGTTAACAGAAGTTACTTCCTCGTCAATGCTTAGTATTTCATCCTCCAATTCCTTTGTATCTTTAACCTTCGTCCTATCGGCAGCACGCGTACTTTGCGCGGCGCTATTTATTCTCTCCTCTTTAAACTCGGGCCACGTCACCTTATCGACGTCCCTACTATCTCCTTTTTCACTAATTAACCTCCTTGCCTCATACTGCTTCTTAAAATCCTCCCACTCACATTGCTTGAGGCCCTTGTACAGATCGTCGATCTGCACACGCCAATCACTTACTTCTGCTAATTCATTCTCGCCATTTACTTCATTACTAACACTGCTAGATCCAAGATCCAAGATCCAAAGAAGAGCGGCGCCTTTCGTCACAGGGTTATTTGGTAACCGTGATAGCGTTACGGAGATGTTTAATAAACTCAAGTGGCAGACTCTGCAAGAGAGGCCCTCTGCATCGCGGTGTAGCTTGCTCGCCAGGTTTCGAGAGGGTGCGTTTCTGGATGGGGTATCGAATATATTGCTTCCCCCTACTTATACCTCCCGAGGAGATCACGAATGTAAAATTAGAGAGATTAGAGCGCGCATGGAGGCTTTCAGACAGTCGTTCTTCCCGCGAACCATACGCGACTGGAACAGGAAAGGGAGGTAATGACAGTGGCACGTAAAGTTCCCTCCGCCACACACCGTTGGGTGGCTTGCGGAGTATAAATGTAGATGTAGATGTAGATGTAGATGCTATCCACACCTCTCTGTGTATCCACCGTTCCATCTATTATTTCCTTCGCCACGGAGTTACCACTCGTAATGTATTCACCAGCTCTTACTGCAATGTTCGTACCTAATTCTGCCGCATTGCTAGCGGCTTCTCTCTGAACATCTGTTCTGCTAGGCTGGGCCGTTTCTCTCTGATGCTCCACTCGCCTGTTAACATGTATTGCTCTGCTCGGCGAAGATGAGTCATCTGCGCACGCACCTGAGGCTTGTTTCGCAACAACACGTTGCGTCGTTCCACCCCTGTCTCTAAGCTGTCTCATAACTTTACTGTCAGTCCAGTAACATTTCTTAAATCAGGGCCGGTATGTTCTGTCCGCTTCCGTTTGGCCCGCAACGTTCGCGGAAATCAGTTTCCCGCGTCGTTATTATTTTGCGTGGTGTACCCTCTACCGCGACCTGGATAACCCCCTCTTCCCCTTCCTCTGCCTCTACCTCTCTGTATCATGTTGACGCGAAACCCATCGGCGTCATTTCTCTCGTCATTATTGCGATTAATTCTGTTACTAAAATTTTGATAATTGACACGACTTTCGCACCAATGATCTTCGTCTTCGACCCTTTCGAGAAACGCTTGGAAGCTGCGATGATTGCTTCCCACATATCTCTTCGAATCTTCTGGAAGCTTTTCATATAGCTCCCATATGATTTCAGAATCGGATCTTCTCCCTCTTAAGTGTGTCAACTTTCAGCACCAATATTCGCAGAAATCTTTCAAAGAATTCCTGCCCCGGTTATCATGAAGTTTGGCCATGATAAACTCGCGCCACAAATGATCCTGTTTTTGCTCGGACCAGTATTCTTTCGTAAACTTTTGTTTAAACTCTTCGAACGTCATTAGTTCGGTATTCAAGTTAACTGCCCATCGCTTAGCGTCACCTGCTAAGGCGCTAATTACCACGTTTATCTTATCCTGACCAGACAAGTGTTCAGGAAACGTCCTCTCGCAAATTTTTGATGAAATCCAACGGATGCCATCGATTATGTTTCTTGGCGGGATCGAAGCGCTCCTCACCTTCCAACAGCTTCGTAAGTGGCGCGCCATTACAGACAACACCAGGCCTATCTTTGATTTTACTCTCGAGATCGAAAATTTTACCTTGAATTTTCGATGTATTTTTTTCACACTTTTGTACACATCCGGTAACTTTTTCGCCTAAATCTCTTTCAGTGTCTGAAACTACCTTTTTCAACTGTAATATTCCATGTTGGCATTCGTTTACGATCTCAGTTTTAAGACCGAAATCTTTTTCGTCTAATTTTGTTTCAGCTAGAGGCTCTACTTTCTCTTGGATGTTGAGAATTTCAACATCAAACCTATTGTTAATATAGTCAATTTCCCCCTGCATAGTATTCATATTTTTATTAATGGTGTCAATTTCAAACTTTATAGTAATTACCACAGAGCTTAAATTACCCACTTTTTGTTCTACCTGTTCTATTTGTTTGCTAATTTTAATTCCTTGTTCTTCGACCTGTGCTTTAAGCTGACCAACTTGTGTTTTAAGCTGCTCGTCAACGTGTGTTTTAAGCTGATTATTCTGTGTTTTGAGCTGCTCAGCAACGTGTGTTTTGAGCTGCTCACTCTGTCCTGCAATTTGTTTGGTTAATTGTTCAAATAAAACGTTCATGCTTAAAATTATCACATTGTTTTGTTCTACGGAATCGGTGTATTCCGATCCTATTTCAAAATTTTCTTTCGATTCTTTCTTTATCTGTGGAGAATCAAACATGTCAGTGGATTCGTTCACGTACCCACTATCATCTACAAAGTCATCCTCTACTTCCTGTTTTATTCCTTGCTGTGTTCGAGGCGATCTCGACATTTCAACCGAGCGAGGTGGCGCAGTGGTTAGACACTGGACTCGCATTCGGGAGGACGACGGTTCAATCCCGCGTCCGGCCATCCTGATTTAGGTTTTCCGTGATTTCCCTAAATCGCTCCAGGCAAATGCCGGGATGGTTCCTCTGAAAGAGCACGGCCGACTTCGTTCCCCATCCTTCCCTAATCCGATGAGACCGATGACCACGCTGTCTGGTCTCCTTCCCCAAACAAACCAACCAACCACCCAATCGACATTTCAATCTGTTCGTTAACATGTTCTTGATATTGTATGTACGCCAATTGTCTTCCGCTAACGCCATCTGTTATCTAACCGCGTACACTCCTGTCATTCCCAGCCGCATCTTTCATTACGCTCGGCACATCTACTGTTTCTACGTTCTTGTCCATACTGAACGCAAATTACACCTCTCCACTGAACCTGACGTTCACTGCTATTTACTTTACTGAATAATATTGCAACTCGTGCCACTGAACATCCACTGTTCAGTATTCACATTAATTTGTGACCGATAACAACTGGATGCCCTGTCACCGGGAGCCACTTGTGACGTGCGCGTGGGGCACACAATACTCATTAAAGCCTGTACTATGGTAAGTGAGCGGGGTTTACCTTACGAGACAGGATTTTTGTATAGATATTGACCGCGTGTGCCTGAATGGTGGCAAATCAGACTTACACCCACTCTGTAATAACAATGATACGTCAAGTAAGTCCGAAATGCAACTACACGTCAGGACGGACAAAACAACAACACAGAAGATGCTACCAATTTGTTAATAATACGGTCGCCAGCCTAATTAGGCATTAACTGAGTTTCTTCCCTGTACAAGTTGGCAGATATTCGTGCAAAGCAACAAGTAGTAACACTGCATAATATAGTAGAATTTTAGAACCAGAAAATCTATTGAACTGATAGTTTCACTTTCTGTAGTGATATGGAAAAACCATGAATACGTAACACCACACTATAATGTATACTACCAAACTTCGTACTGTCTATTGATCTGATTAAAATCGGGCATAGGTTACCCCAGAAATAGCACTTTGGGGCCACACACAAAATGTCATTTTTTTGATAAAGATAAAACACTGATAAATTTTGGCTTTTATATTGACTTTAGGTTTTGCTGGTCAAATCGATTTAGAACACTTCAGAATTCAAATGAATAAAAAGTGGGGGGGGGGGGGGACCCTGAAACTGTTATGATCACTGTATATAAAAAAAAAACTGGATTACTGAAATCATTATGCGCTCAAGATTTCCAATATATGAGTTACTACTCTTTTTATCTTATTTCCTACTCATTTAAATACCATTATATCTGTCTCGAAATAATTAAACTTCATTACTAAATCAATATCAAAGTTATCTTCCAACTTTGTCAGACCTTCGTTATTCATTTACTGGTTCATTAACAAAACAGTTCTTTAAACACCATTATAACATAGTTAGGTCTGCAAGTAATTATTATTAACACAAAATTTAATTTTTCATTGCGGGACACTCGGATTGCACAACATTTGGAAAGGATCCTATCTAGGTTAGTTGTGAGGATAATTAAATGATAGGAAAGTTCTGGTAAAATTTAAGTTGTTATTGAACAGTATGGAACAAAAGTAACACTGGTCCATACGAATACAGTACTAAAAGTTTCAACCTGTTTGTATCGATGCGGCGGTTGGCGGGCGGCGAGATGGCGAGGCACAGAATACACATACAACCATAGCTATGGCTCTTGACGTATCGGCACATTATTTCTTCACAGCGTCGCAATACTTTTCCATTTAGTGCCTATGGAATTTTGCCATGCTGTATGGGCGTTGGAACGGCCTCCCGAGGCTCAATGAAACTACGTCTTCCAGGAGAGCCTCCTCGCTCCAGAACGTGTTGCTCAAACCAGTGCCAAACTCCAACTACTACTGTTGAGCCCGTTGTGCCGTGCAGCGCCCGCGTGCATTTTCCCGCGATCGCCTGCCATCCACCTTTTACCGCTCCCTTACAGACAGGGTATTCACCCGAGGTTTTGCATTCTACATATCCTAACACATTGCCTGCGTATGGACCAGACGCACAGTTACAATTTTAACATCTTACAACAGTCTCAACATTTGTTGCACTTCAATTCTATTACAATATTCCTTGACATTTGACATAAACATTAATATTCACATTGAAATTTGTTTACAGTTTTCTTAACACAATGGCATGAAACAAGAAAACAAATGAAATCAGAACATCAATTACTCAAGTTTAACGAAAAATCAGATGGAAAAATAATATTATTTATATGTACAATAGTACAATGTCTTTGTTGTTACAGTGGCTTTGTAGTATGTGATGGATTTGCTCTAGACGTATAGCTCGCATGTCGCTAAACAGTCTGCTTAAACATCTACATAGCAATATTTTAGTTGAATGTCTATGTTTATGTCTCCCATAACACTTACTTGCTCGTAATGTCAGACTAGCTGGGACAAGGCTAATTGGAAGGATACTACCGCTCCGATTTTATGTGATTTCTACTATCTGACGGAAAGCTGAAGCACCCATAAGGCATGGTCGGAAGCCAATAGAACTTCGTAGACGTATACACCATCGGCTTGTATGTAAATCATTAGAGATCATAGATCTGTGACAGGAATAACCGCCACCGGAGTGCCTTAGTGTTCGTATACTCCACCACCCCTTCTAGGGTATATAAAGGACGTAACAGCGTAAGATACTGGGTGGCCATTATGAAGGACACGGGGATGCCGTGAAATCGTTTGAGGCAGAGTTGTCAACATCGGACAGTTTTAATTGGGCCTTTTGATTGTTTCCATTTGGCAGGCTAGTCAAGTCGCGCAGTATCCATATTTGTGAGGCATTTTGGTGTGACAGTTGCCCAGTTTTGGGCTGCATAGGAATTTGAGGGCAGGTACACTTGTCATCAAGTTCTTAGGCCGCTAAGTTTGAAAATCAAAAGAGAGGATCGCCGTTTTGTGTACCAAACATATCGTAATGCCTTCACATCTACACCTGCTATCCGTGAAAAAATAATTGACTCACTGCAACATTTTGTGTCATCCCACACCATTGGTCGGAGACTAGCAGCAGTCGGTCTAGGTAGCTACCGTCACATGCTTAGGTTGCCGTTAAGGTCACAACTCAAACACCTGTATTTGGAGTTGTGCCGTAACCAGGAAGCATGCACTACAGATGACTGGCGTTGCATTGTGTTTAGCGATGAACCATTGTTCTGCACTACCCCAGAGCACCATCGTCAGTGAATATGACGGTGACTTGCGGAGAGGATCTATTCTTTCAATCTTTTGGAGAGGCATGGTGGTGTTACTAAAGATGTGGACAGTCATCAGGTATGACTTCAGATCACGGTTGGTAGTAGCTGAGGGAACTCTGTCGGCACAACGGTATATCAGAGGAATCTTGTGACGTCATATACTACCCCTCATGCGAAAGTATCATGATGCCATTTTCAACAAGACAGTGCTAGTCCACAGCGGTATGTGTCTCTATGAACTGCCTGCTTGATGTTGAGCTACTCTGTGGCCAGCACGATTCCCAGGTCTGTCGCCAATAGAACATGATGGGATAAGCTATGACGTCAAATTCGTCTCGGTGCCAGTATCCTGAATATCAAGAAGGATCAATTGCAACAGTTGTGAGCCAGCTTGCTCGGAAGAGGATACCACCTGTTTATGACCCACTTTCATTGCATGCATACGGGCCTGAGGGGTGCATCTTCATACTGACAAGTGTGCCTATACCGCCAGTTTCTTTGCGAATTTGTGATGTTGTCATCACTGAATATCACATACCCTGTCTAACCCTGAAGTTTCATTTCGTTTCCTCCTCCCATTCTAAATGATGCACATTTTTTGTCAGGCGGTATATATATTACTCCAACTTAAATTTTCTTGTTAGATAAACTTACTTCGCGAATCACGAACTCAGGTTCTCTTTCGCCATTATAATTCAATATTCAGATTATCTTCAGTTTAAGATCTGAATGAACTTCGTGATCAGCCCTTAGAACTGTGTAACCTGTAAGACAGAGTGCTAGGTGGGGCTTGGTTCGAGTCACGTCTCTGCAAGTATTAGTTGGAAATTCAGTTGCTAAAACTACTCGAAAAACTGGTAAAAATGAAATGTTAACAAGTGCTCATTGACGTGAGACACAAGTAACTTACAGGTATGTCTAATTGTGGCCACCCAAAGACTGAACTGCAATGCCACCATCTGCTGACGAGAAGAGCAAGAATGGCCATTATTCACTATCGTAAACATTATTGAATGATGATCAAAATTAGGATCGTCCTGACCGTACGCTATAATTTGCAAATCAAATTGTGAGACGTGATGTTCGATAATCCGCATCTGAGATTTTCCCTCAAAGTAAGTGTCAGGGTTTTCTGCGTTCGCTATAACAAGAATTTAACTGTCATGTGTCTGGACTCCAGCAACTGGTAGCCTACATCGTACTCGGCGATTTCTGTCGAAACCAGTCACCTTTACGTGCACGTTTAACTTCTCACGCCAAGTAGTGATGAATAAATCGTTACGGCTCTCGCAATTGCCTTCATTTCAGATTTTATGATCCGGCAACTTTTTTTTCTTTTTTTTTTTTTTTTCGCGGATGTCTCAGTCATGCAAACAGGAAACTATTCGTACTGACTATTTAGCCACAGTAAGTTTTAAAATTATAATCCTTTCTGACTCATTCAGAACTATGAGTTACACCATTACTCGAACCTGAACCCCTCCTGTCTCCTGTCACAGGATATGTTCTTACCAACTGAGCTATCTAGGTGTGACTTACAACTTTCACCACAACTATCACCTGCTAGTGCCTCTCTTTTACTTTCCATTCGGAGCTTAAATTTCTTTAGAATACTTCTCAACCCTGTAGCTCTGCCCTTCCCTCTTGATTCCACTACTGAAGACAGTAAATATGGTGTGTGTTATAGATGAAGGCCTCCTGCACAGTTAATATTATAAACAAGACCAACAGCAAGAAAACGTGGAAAAATAGGCAGATCGGGGATCTCAAAGCAGCAAGGAATTTTACTTGTGTAGTGGAAATTATGTTGTAAAATTAAATTAACTAGTCTTATGCAGTAGCCTTTGTGTAAACGGACTCTACATGCCGCGCATAAGGAGACTGAAATACTACTGAGCTCCCACCAGAGGTCTTTCTGTAATGCAGTCCCTCCGAGTCTGAATAAATTATGACCCACCACAGAACCAAAGCCGAATAACAAGGCAGTTGCGCTGGGCTATTTTAAAGATATTTGCAGTCATGTGGACTGGTGCATACATTCATACCCAGTAACAGAGCCAAAAACGGCAGTGACGGAAATTACGAAGGTACGGGGAAGGGGGGGGGGGGGGGGGGGTGGGCGCAGCTGAGACCAGGAAAACATGTAACCATTTGATTTAATTTAGTGGCGTAGGAAAGTAAAACGTACTGGCAGCAATTTGCGGAGAGCAATGTCTTCCACAGCAATGGTACCAAAAATGTTTTAGAAACGTAAACAATGGTCGCATGTAATATTTTTGTATGCTTATTCATCCTTGGTGAAGAGTTTCCTTTGTACTCCAAAGTCAATTGTTCATTTTAAATTATCTTTATTTCCTTCGTTATTACAGTAGTACACGAGTTGTACTTGTAAGACTATACGTAAATTTCTGTACGAGTTTCTCTTGGTTTTCTATGGTTTCTCCCGAGTGAACATGAACAGTTAGACAAATAAATAAACGAACTGACAGGACACACTCGAAATGAATATGTAGTTTTCCTAGGATATCCTGGTCTAGTATTCAGTCGACCAGGACTACTGTTCTTCCCTGAGGCAGAGTCTTTTATGCTGGTAGTTTCAAGGTTTATCTTCCAAAATCAATGAAACACTACAGTTGTTAGATGTAATATTGGTTCATTACAAGAGCACAATCTGATATTAACTGCGATTACTGACTATTATTTTTTAAGGGGAATAAAATAGTACAGTGAAATTTGTGACACTGCAAAGCAGTGTGCTATGATCTACATCACCGTACTATGAAATAAAGTAGAGAAAACGTCTTCAGTCTATAGTAATATACGTTCTGGACAAAAAATACACAGATGAAGAAACTATTGTGCAAGCTCTTAAAACACAAGTAACAAAAACTTAGCAATAAACACCCCCGAAGGCACGGTTGTGACATAACACTAGACGGATACGACATGGGCTTAAGCTAATCCAATAACACTGGCCTTACGTGGCCAGCAAGACAGGTTGTCAGTGTGGTGTTCAGATGAGCGTGTTACGCCGCGAGTGGCGGCGACTGATAGCATGCGCTGGCCACGCAACATGTTGACAGTCGCTGTCAGCGCTCAGCCGGACAGCGGGCACACGCCTCCATTCCCTGGGGTCCACGGCAAACGAGCCAGCTGAGGTCACGCTGCACACGCTGCAACACGATGTATCAACCAGAAATTCCCATTTATTTTTATTAGATCTCTTTTGTCAGGGATTGTATGTTTATAGCCATCACCATGGTGGACTACCGTAGTTGGTAAGCAATATGAGCAATAAGAGCACACTGGAATATTTTTTGACCGAAGAAGAAGTATATTGAACATCTGTTTGGGGCTAGTAAGGCAAATAAGCCATTATACAATCAGTGCTGGCAGACTGCAAAGGGCAGAAATTGGCATCCATATGGTCTTTGGGATAACAGTAATGATATTTATTTTTTTATCTTAATCCATCCCCGATTACAGTCCAAATCAATATGCCTAAATATACAATACACGTCATACGTAACATGCTTTATAAATATAGGACAAGTGGCCTATGGGGATAGGGCAGGTGGTCAGCATGGGCATGATTAAGATCGCTTTCCGGTACAATGATACTGGAGGAGGCTTTAAGTAGCCAACAGTCAGTTAGCTATAATTATAGTTTTATGAATGTGTAGTGTCTGTTCTTTGGAATACGTCCGAAAGAACAGACTCCACCTGGAATCCGGAACTGTGATACATTGTGTAAATTGTAGGTGGAGGAGGAGGGAGAAAGGAAAGGATTTAATGACTACAGCTGCATCGGGACATTATGCCGAATCAGCGGCGACGAGTGAATATGTATGTTACAGCGGGATGTGGACGCGGGATCTCCTGCATACTAGGCAGATGCGTGAACCACTGCGCCAGTCGGAACACAGTGTTAACGCAACTGCGCGGACAATACAGGGTGAGTCACCTAACATTACCGCTGGATATATTTCGTAAACCACATCAAACACTGACGAACCGATCCCACAGACCGAACGTGAGGAGAGGGGCTAGTGTAATTGGTGAATACAAACCATAAAAAAATGCACGGAAGTATGTTTTTTCACCCAAACCTACGTTTTTTTTTTAAATGGAACCCCGTTAGCTTTGTAAGCACACCTGAACATATAAACAAATATGTAATCAGTGCCGTTTGTTGCATTGTAAAATGTTAATTACATCCGGAGATATTGTAACCTAAAGTTGACGCTTGAGTACCACTGCTCCGCTGTTCGATCGTGTGTATCGGAGAGCACAGAATTACGTAGGGATCCAAAGGGAACGGTGATGGACCTTAGGTACAGAAGATACTGGAACAGCACATTACGTCCCCATGCTAACACCTTTTTATTGGTCTTTTTCACTGACGCCCATGTACATTACCATGAGGGGTGAGGTACACGTACACACGTGGTTTCCGTTTTTAATTACGGAGTGGAATAGAGTGTGTCCCGACATGTCAGGCCAATAGATGTTCAATGTGGTGGCCATCATTTGCTGCACCCAATTGCAATCTCTGGTGTAATGAATGTCGTACACGCCGCAGTACATCTGGTGTAATGTCGCCGCAGGCTGCCACAATACGTTGTTTCATATCCTCTGGGGTTGTAGGCACATCACGGTACACATTCTCCTTTAACGTACCCCACAGAAAGAAGTCCAGGGGTGTAAGATCAGGAGAACGGGCTGGCCAATTTATGCGTGCTCCACGTCCTATGAAACGCCCGTCGAACATCCTGTCAAGGGTCAGCCTAGTGTTAATTGCAGAATGTGCAGGTGCACCATCATGCTGATACCACATACGTCGACGCGTTTCCAGTGGGACATTTTCGAGCAACGTTGGCAGATCATTCTGTAGAAACGCGATGTATGTTGCAGCTGTTTGGGCCCCTGCAATGAAGTGAGGACCAATGAGGTGGTCGCCAATGATTCCGCACCATACATTTACAGTCCACGGTCGCTGTCGCTCTACCTGTCTGAGCCAGCAAGAATTGTCCACGGACCAGTAATGCATGTTCCGTAGATTCACTGCCCCGTGGTTTGTGAAACCCGCTTCATCGGTAAACAGGTACAACTGCAACGCATTCTTTGTTAATACCCATTGACAGAATTGCACTCGATGATTAAAGTCATCACCATGTAATTGCTGATGTAACGACACATGAAACGGGTGAAAGCGGTGACGATGCAGTATGCGCATGACACTACTTTGACTCAGTCCACCGGCTCTCGCAACGTCCCGTGTACTCATGTGTGGGTTCATGGCAACAGCAGCTAACACACCAACTGCACCCGCTTCTCCTGTGACGGGCCTGTTACGGACCCGTTTGCGTGCTACGACCATAGCTGTTGCATAGAGTTGGCGGTAGATGTTTTGCAATGTGCGGCACGTTGCATGCTCTCTGTCCGGGTTCTGCATACACCCCGCAGGCTTCAGCTGCATTTAGTCGACACTCGCCATGGATGAGTATCATCTCCGCCTTTTCAGAGTTCGAATACACCATGGTCACAGTTCCTACAACACTACACTATCACAGACGTCTGGTAACACGGTGTACTACAGTTGGTCTGCGTGCGGAGACGAATGCAGAATAACAATAGCAGCAAGCGCTACATGCGGACACTGCGACAGCTAGACCAAACACTAACAGTCCCTACTTCTCACATATTGTCCATATACTATGACCAACAGAAACGTGTGCAGTTAAAGGAATGCTTACAAGTTACTTAATTTGATGAACTGGTGTCAATTACAATATTATAACATGAGAATACAATTACAAAGGTACAAAATACATCATTAAAGAACATAACAATACAGATAACATTTGTAGTAAAACAGGCGTTACAAAAGAATAGAAATAGACATATACGTCAGTGTTACAGGAATTATGACATGAGTACATACATAAAAGATCAGAATAACTTTCGAAACATCAACTTCACACATGAGCATTAAACAGAACGGAATTAATAATGTCTAACATCTTTACAAAGTAAATAACATATTATTAATGCCAATTATATTCGAGGATAACAGTATTCCTCATCATAGTGAATGTAGCTTAATATTAAAAGAAGAAAAAATTCTATGAAACTACACAGAGACAGGAAGAAAACAAATACACAAGGGTACACAAACACACATAGTGGGATAACACCAATAGGAAAGGACAGGGTTCGTTTTCAGTGTAACATTTGGTACTGCAGTCCAACCCAAAACTTCATATATCTTTCCTCTTATTTCATCCTTTGTTTCCACCAAAAAAATTCTAACTAAGCATGCTTCTGTGTTTATATGTTCACACGTTTCTTACCTCATTTTTATTTTCCATTATCTTACCTCATCATTTATTTCCAAGAAAATCCTACCTAAAATAATTTTTTTTTTTTTTTTGGCCAAACCATTTTCTTATAGCGTCTAAATGCATTTCTTCCAATTCATCATAGTTAGTTTCTTATATAGTCTACCCCTCTTAAGCTAACTTAAATCTACTGAGCTCAGATGCTAAACTAAGGGACGAGGCAATGCAGCAGCACAAAATAAGTAACACAAACAGCAATGATAAAAAATACAAAAGGCAAAGCAAGCAGCATAAATTACAACTGATATAATGCAATGAGCAGCAAAAATAAAAATAAATCAATAGTAAAACTAGCTTAACAGAGTAATACAAAGTGAAATTTAGTAGCACTATGCCTGGCAAATAGCAGCAGAAATAACTTATATCTAAACATGACATAGCTCAAGCAGAAAAAATATTACAGTAAAAACAACAATGCAGATAAGGGAAGTGTATATTCACATCTTAATGTCTATGTAATTAAAGTGGTGCACCACAAGAAGTTATTCTACCAAAAAGTTACCAATTACTTGAAAAGAAAATTATGAATGCAGTTCCTGTGAAGGTAAATGTCATTTTGTGCTCCCTCATTTTTTTTAAAAAAATTATTATTTACTCGATCTGTAGACAGAAAATATTTATATTAGTACATCTATAAAATTTTATTTTAACCAATGCTGCAGTGCAGCTAGAAACTAGGTATCAAATGAAATAAGCAACTACGAAAAGCAAAGTATAAAAATATCATTCAGTAGTCATGTGACATTTCATAAGTTAGTAGAAACTCTCTCAACTCTCGTAGAAAGATGCTTGTCATAATCAGGTGTGCAGATGTAAAAATATTTCTCGTCATTTCATTAGGCATTTCAGTAAATATCGTAAATTAAGAGCTAGTGTAATCATATGTTTTCGAGTTCGACCGTGTCGTTTTTGCGATGCTTTCTACAAAGGAATGTCAGAAGCGAGGTTAATGGCGTCCCCTTTTTTTTTCTAACTGTGCCGCTGAAAAGGGCTCGCAATAATGGCTTTTCCTCCAGGCAACTGGCACACCTGGCCGCTCGCAACGCATTACGTCACGGTCATTTACCTTTCTTACCGACATATTTACGACAGCAGTTTCCGCTACAGTGACAGTCTCATATAAACATTTCACAGGTCGAAAATGTGCGTAACAAACGTGTAGAAACAAAATCCTATGAATAAAGCAGTGTCCAAAAAAATTTTCAGTGGCATTGTGATACATTCACACATGATTCACACATGTACACACATTTCATAATTCTAAAGTATGATTCTTGGTTTCCAACATCCTTTTCCATAAGTCAGAGTCCCTAATCACTATTCATTACTCCTTACCTTATTACACATATACATATTCATCGACACTTCTTCAATATTTCATCATGAGAAATGTTGTTGTTGTTGTGGTCTTCAGTCCCGAGACTGGTTTGATGCAGCTCTCCATGCTACTCTATCCTGTGCAAGCTTTTTCATCTCCCAGTACCTACTGCAACCTACATCCTTCTGAATCTGCTTAGTGTATTCATCTCTTGGTCTCCCTCTACGATTTTTACCCTCCACGCTGCCCTCCAATACTAAATTGGTGATCCCTTGATGCCTCAGAACATGTCCTACCAACCGATCCCTTCTTCTGGTCAAGTTGTGCCACAAACTTCTCTTCTCCCCAATCCTATTCAATACTTCCTCATTAGTTATGTGATCTACCCATCTAATCATCAGTATTCTTCTGTAGCACCACATTTCGAAAGCTTCTATTCTCTTCTTGTCCAAACTATTTATCGTCCATGTTTCACTTCCATACATGGCTACACTCCATACGAATACTTTCAGAAATGACTTCCTGACACTTAAATCTATACTCGATGTTAACAAATTTCTCTTCTTCAGAAACGCTTTCCTTGCCATTGCCAGCCTACATTTTATATCCTCTCTACTTCGACCATCATCAGTTATTTTGCTCCCCAAATAGCAAAACTCCTTTACTACTTTAAGTGCCTCATTTCCTAATCTAATTCCCTCAGCATCACCCGACTTAATTAGACTACATTCCATTATCCTTGTTTTGCTTTTGTTGATGTTCATCTTATATCCTCCTTTCAAGACGCTGTCTATTCCATTCAACTGCTCTTCCAAGTCCTTTGCTGTCTCTGACAGAATTACAATGTCATCGGCGAACCTCAAAGTTTTTATTTCTTCTCCATGAATTTTAATACCTACTCCGAATTTTTCTTTTGTTTCCTTTACTGCTTGCTCAATATACAGATTGAACAACATCGGGGAGAGGCTACAACCCTGTCTTACTCCCTTCCCAACCACTGCTTCCCTTTCATGTCCCTCGACTCTTATAACTGCCATCTGGTTTCTGTACAAATTGTAAATAGCCTTTCGCTCCCTGTATTTTACCCCTGCCACCTTCAGAATTTGAAAGAGAGTATTCCAGTGAACATTGTCAAAAGCTTTCTCTAAGTCTACAAATGCTAGAAACGTAGGTTTGCCTTTCCTTAATCTTTCTTCTAAGATAAGTCGTAAGGTCAGTATTGCCTCACGTGTTCCAGTGTTTCTACGGAATCCAAACTGATCTTCCCCGAGGTCGGCTTCTACTAGTTTTTCCATTCGTCTGTAAAGAATTCGTGTTAGTATTTTGCAGCTGTGACTTATTAAGCTGATAGTTCGGTAATTTTCACATCTGTCAACACCTACTTTCTTTGGGATTGGAATTATTATATTCTTCTTGAAGTCTGAGGGTATTTCGCCTGTTTCATACATCTTGCTCACCAGATGGTAGAGTTTTGTCAGGACTGGCTCTCCCACGGCCGTCAGTAGTTCCAATGGAATATTGTCTACTCCGGGGGCCTTGTTTCGACTCAGGTCTTTCAGTGCTCTGTCAAACTCTTCACACAGTATCATATCTCCCATTTCATCTTCATCTACATCCTCTTCCATTTCCATAATATTGTCCTCAAGTACATCGCCCTTGTATAGACCCTCTATATACTCCTTCCACCTTTCTGCTTTCCCTTCTTTGCTTAGAACTGGGTTTCCATCTGAGCTCTTGATATTCATACAAGTCGTTCTCTTATCTCCAAAGGTCTCTTTAATTTTCCTGTAGGCGGTATCTATCTTACCGCTAGTGAGATAGGCCTCTACATCCTTACATTTGTCCTCTAGCCATCCCTGCTTAGCCATTTTGCACTTCCTGTCGATCTCATTTTTGAGACGTTTGTATTCCTTTTTGCCTGTTTCACTTACTGCATTTTTATATTTTCTCCTTTCGTCAATTAAATTCAATATTTCTTCTGTTACCCAAGGATTTCTACTAGCCCTCGTCTTTTTACCTACTTGATCCTCTGCTACCTTCACTACTTCATCCCTCAAAGCTACCCATTCTTCTTCTACTGTATTTATTTCCCCCATTCCTGTCAATTGCTCCCTTATGCTCTCCCTGAATCTCTGTACAACCTCTGGTTCTTTTAGTTTATCCAGGTCCCATCTCCTTAAATTCCCACCTTTTTGCAGTTTCTTCAGTTTTAATCTACAGGTCATAACCAATAGATTGTGGTCAGAGTCCACATCTGCCCCTGGAAATGTCTTACAATTCAATACCTGGTTCCTAAATCTCTGTCTTACCATTATATAATCTATCTGATACCTTTTAATATCTCCAGGGTTCTTCCATGTATACAACCTTCTTTCATGATTCTTAAACCAAGTGTTAGTTATGATTATGTTGTGCTCTGTGCAAAATTCGACCAGGTGGCTTCCTCTTTCATTTCTGTCCCCCAATCCATATTCACCTACTATGTTTCCTTCTCTCCCTTTTCCTACACTCGAATTCCAGTCACCCATGACTATTAAATTTTCGTCTCCCTTCACAATCTGAATAATTTCTTTTATTTCATCATACATTTCTTCAATTTCTTTGTCATCTGCAGAGCTAGTTGGCATATAAACTTGTACTACTGTAGTAGGCGTGGGCTTCGTATCTATCTTGGCCACAATAATGCGTTCACTATGCTGTTTGTAGTAGCTTACCCGCATTCCTATTTTCCTATTCATTATTAAACCTACTCCTGCATTACCCCTATTTGATTTTGTGTTTATAACCCTGTAGTCACCTGACCAGAAGTCTTGTTCCTCCTGCCACCGAACTTCACTAATTCCCACTATATCTAACTTCAACCTATCCATTTCCCTTTTTAAATTTTGTAACCTACCTGCCCGATTAAGGGATCTGACATTCCACGCTCCGATCCGTAGAACGCCAGTTTTCTTTCTCCTGATAACGACATCCTCTTGAGTATTCCCCGCCCGGAGATCCGAATGGGGGACTATTTTACCTCCGGAATATTTTACCCAAGAGGACGCCATCATCATGTAATCATACAGTAAAGCTGCATGCCCTCGGGAAAAATTACGGCTGTAGTTTCCCCTTGCTTTCAGCCGTTCGCAGTACCAGCACAGCAAGGCCGTTTTGGTTATTGTTACAAGGCCAGATCAGTCAATCATCCAGACTGTTGCCCTTGCAACTACTGAAAAGGCTGCTGCCCCTCTTCAGGAACCACACGTTTGTCTGGCCTCTCAACAGATACCCCTCCGTTGTGGTTGCACCTACGGTACGGCTATCTGTATCGCTGAGGCACGCAAGCCTCCCCACCAACGGCAAGGTCCATGGTTCATGGGGGGGGATCATGAGAAATACGTAGCATAATAAACATTCCTCAACAACATAATACACATCGTCGTCGTAAAAATAACATCATAACACCTCAGTCAAATCTCAAAATCGTCGTAGCTTCCTCCAATAATTAAAAAATTCTCTGCTCATGTCAAAAGTGTCATCTGCCTCAAACGTACTTTAAAAATCATGAATCCATACCAAATAAATCATTCAAAGCTCTCATAGTATCACAATGGTTCCGAAAAAATATGAAGAGTTCACACAGTACAGACAAAATACAATTTCGTAAGTGTGAAGTTATCCAACGGTGTAATTACGTAAACATGTGCCACTGACGTAATAAAAAACATGTTTATCTCTCAGTTAAATGATCAGATAGCTGTGTAATTTGTGTGTTAGAGAAATATGGTACCGATGTGTAAAGTTGTATAAGCAAATACCATATTAGCTAGGGTTCCTTGTGGTTGCCACACACATGGTACACAAAGTAAGCGTGTACCCCCCTGAGGATTAATGTAATTATACCCTCAGGTGTTACAGATTACAGCAATGGAATGAAATGTATCACGGAAAACCTTTGTATCATTGTACTCCAAATATCTTTAAAAATAAATATTTTAAGTACATAATCAATCACTCAAATACGTGTCCTGTAGCGCTAAATGTGCGTCTTGTTGCAACATAATCTCTGTGGAAGTGTCGTAGTTATCGTCCTCCGAAAGCTAAGTTCTGCAGAAGTCAATGTACTTACCCCATGATAAACAAAAGTAAAATGCTTTGTGTATAGATATCGTAGTTATTACGCTTATTGTTGTGATGAAGAAAGTACTGTACTGTAACGTATTGTTGTGCTACGGAAAACCCTGTCTCATTGTAGCTATACTACAAAAGTTACTACTAAAACCTGTTTTACTTTCCAGAAGAATTCAGAAAAACTGTGCAGATATAAAACAGATACACCGCAAAAGCAACATTGTAAATTGTCACTCATTAGTAGCGTCGTGATAAAACCGTGTAGTTGTCACATAAACTAACCACTGTGTCGTCTGGTATCTCACAGAAAGTACTTTAAACCCAGAATGTATTTTCAAGTAAACCAAAATGTTGCATTAAAATCTCATTAGCAGTACTGGTAAATGTTCTAATCATGCAACTAACAAGCAAGAATGTACACACACAATTACACTGTGTCGTCTGTTCGCAATAACAATGCATTCGTAATTTCTGTTTAAATAAGTTTTCTTGGTTCTTGACTGGATATTTAACTTCAAACATTGTTGCATGGTAACAGTTTCTGAAGCATACTAGTAACGTGAAGTGAAAAGTTTTATGGCAAAGACAAAGTTAAAAAGCAGATTATCTTTCAATAAACGGTTTTACATGTGAAATGTGGTGTAAATCTTTACTCTTCCTAGTACGCAGAGTTTCAACTTCAACGCAATTATCATGTGGTATACGTCGGATTCTGTAAGGTCCATTGTAAACTAGAAAGAATTTGTGACTCAAGTGTTTCTTCTTATGTGACAATGAATGAGCTTTAATGAGAACTTTCTGACCAATATACAATTTCTTTGTATTTCCTTTACCGTGTAGTTTTCTCCTTTTGTCTGCTGCAGATTTTATATTTTTAAGAGCCAAATCAATTATGTCTTTGTGTCGAAGTTTACGTGTATTTGGGAAAGGTACAAGCTCTCTGATTCTGTTCGGTGGTTCTTCATTCTTTAGTACAAGAGTAGGTGGTAAAGCAGTGGAATCATGAGGCATTTCATTCAGCACATTTTGAAATAAGTGTAAATATCTGTCCCAATGCTGATGCTTTCTGTGACAATAAAGTCTGCAAAGCTTATTGATTTCTTTCATAATCCGTTCAGA